>NC_084742.1:70922813-70967813 GCF_033978785.1 Entelurus aequoreus
CCAACAAAGTTTGTGTTTTGGTTCAGCAGACTGCCGTGGACAAACACCTGCCGCGGCCTTTTAAGACTTGAAGTGTTTGCCTCTGTTAGAAGTTATAACGAGCACTACGCCTTTGCATCTTTTTTTACTTATCCATTCCTTAATTTCACTTCACTTTTCTGTCGTCACTGCAGAGGCCAAAATACATAACTACTAGCAAACCTCCATTTACTAACCCCTCATTGTACGAACTTTTCCATTTACAAGCCCCAGGGCGAATTAAAATATGCTTTGGTGTACGGACATTTCATCCACCAAATTTTGTTGTCTCACAGCACAGCCATTTTGTGCCCGGCAGCACATCTACTGTGCTAGTTTGTGTGCTTTTACCAGTTCCTTAGCCTTTTTTACAGTATTTGTTTTTGATTTGCTAGCTCAATTTGAGTCTAAAAAAGCAATGGATGTGTGGTTTGAAACATTCGAGATGTATCCACAGCGTTGTCGACATTGCCTCCTCCCACACTCCTCCCCTGCATGCCGAGAACATTAACCGACAAGGTAAAGTGGATTGTCTTTTGTTAATACTAGAGATGTCCGATAATATAATATCGATAATATGTAATATCGGAAATTATCGGTATCGTTTTTTTTATTATCAGTATCTTTTTTTTTTTTTTTTTTTTTTAATTAAATCCACATAAAAAACACAAGATACACTTACAATTAGTGCACCAACCCAAAAAACCTCCCTCCCCCATTTACACTCATTCACACAAAAGGGTTGTTTCTTTCTGTTATTAATATTCTGCTTCCTACATTATATATCAATATATATCAATACAGTCTGCAAGGGATACAGTCCGTAAGCACACATGATTGTGCGTGCTGCTGCTCCACTAATAGTACTAACCTTTAACAGTTAATTTTACTCATTTTCATTCATTACTAGTTTCTATGTAACTGTTTTTATATTGTTTTACTTTCTTTTTTATTCAAGAAAATGTTTTGAATTTATTTATCTCATTTTATTTGATTAATTTTTTTAAAAAGTACCTTATCTTCACCATACCTGGTTGTCCAAATTAGGCATAATAATGTGTTAATTCCACGACTGCATATATCGGTTGATATCGGTATCGGTTGATATCGGTATCGGTAATTAAAGAGTTGGACAATATCGGCATATCGGATATTGGCAAAAAGCCATTATCGGACATCCCTAGTTAATACTAATCATTGTAGCTATTAAAGTTAAAGTGCCACTGATAGTCACACACACACACTAGGTGTGGTGAATTTACTCTCTGCATTTGACCCATCCCCTTGTTCCACCCCCTGGGAGGTGAGAGGAGCAGTGAGCAGCAGCGGTGGCCGCACTCCGGAATAATTTCAGCCGGGGTTTGAACTCACGACCTACCGATCTCAGGGCGGACACTCTGACCACAAGGCCATTGAGCAGGCTAAGGCTAAAGTTCAGGAGTTCAGGGATTTCAAACTGTGAGTGCACCACAGGGCTAGTGACAGTGTGGGTGTGTGTCGGCAGGACTGGACTCTCACTATTATGTTAGATCCACTATGGACTGGACTCTCACACTATTATGTTAGATCCACTATGGACTGGACTCTCACACTATTATGTTAGATCCACTATGGACTGGACTCTCACACTATTATGTTAGACCCACAATGGACTGGACTCTCACACTATTATGTTACATCCACTATGGACTGGACTCTCACACTATTATGTTAGATCCACTATGGACTGGACTCTCACACTATTATGTTAGATCCACTATGGACTGGACTCTCACACTATTATGTTAGATACACTATGGACTGGACTCTCACACTATTATGTTAGATACACTATGGACTGGACTCTCACACTATTATGTTAGATCCACTATGGACTGGACTCTCACACTATTATGTTAGATCCACTATGGACTGGACTCTCACACTATTATGTTAGATCCACTATGGACTGGACTCTCACACTATTATGTTAGATACACTATGGACTGGACTCTTACACTATTATGTTAGACCCACAATGGACTGGACTCTCACACTATTATGTTAGATCCACTATGGACTGGACTCTCACACTATTATGTTAGATCCACTATGGACTGGACTCTCACTATTATGTTAGATCCACTATGGACTGGACTCTCACTATTATGTTAGATCCACTATGGACTGGACTCTCACACTATTATGTTAGATCCACTATGGACTGGACTCTCACTATTATGTTAGATCCACTATGGACTGGACTCTCACTATTATGTTAGATCCACTATGGACTGGACTCTCACTATTATGTTAGATCCACTATGGACTGGACTGTCACACTATTATGTTAGATCCACTATGGACTGGACTCTCACTATCATGTTAGATCCACTATGGACTGGACTCTCACTATCATGTTAGATCCACTATGGACTGGACTTTCACAATATTATGCTAGACCCACTCGACGTCCATTGCATCCGGTCCCCCCTAGAGGAGGGTGTGGGGGTCACCCACATCTGCGTTCCTCTCCAAGGTTTCTTATAGTCATTCTCATTGACATCCCACTGGGTTGTGAGTTTTTCCTTGCCCTTATGTGGGCTCTGAACCTGAGGATGTCGTTGTGGCTTGTGCAGCCCTTAGAGACACTTGTGATTCAGGGCTATATAAATAAACATTGATTGATTGATATTACGTTCATAACCTTTCCTATTTACAAGGCGGGTGAGTCACAGTGACCCAGGTATTAAACTCCTCCTTTTTGCTGCGGGCGCTCAAAAAAGTGGGCGGGACCAATAATGTCTAATAAATGACATCACATCCTAGTGTTTGGATGTGACGCGTGCCGATAACAGGATGCGTGTGCATGGCAGCATGCAGGGATTGGACACACAAATATCGTATTTTTCTTTCACTGCAAGTTCCCCGCCGCAAGAAGAGCCGTGGGTGTGTGCAGGAAAAGCTCAGGCGCCGGCCGACTCGCCGCCATAAGCGCGTCGTGCCGCGTTTCCCGGGATTTTCTACCTCATGAATTTAGAATAAGGCCCGATGCCTCTGGCGGATCAGGTCTTCGTTTTTTTTTTTATGCAGCCTTATCTTGTTGTGCGCTTAATTACTTTCAACTTTACAGAAGTGGCCCGGATGGGTCGAGGCGGCGCCGCGAGAGGTGAACGTTTTTTTTTTCTTCTAAGTTCCAGTCGGCGGTGCTTGATTGCTGTGGGGGAAAAATGTCGGCGATCGTCCGTTCTCCCGTGGCGTCTCCGGCCTCTCGGATGTGTGGGAGGGAAACAACAACAAGGAGGGCGCGGGGAACTCTCCACTCAACTTGTATCCGCCGCCTCCGCCGCCATGGCAACAGCAGCTGGCTAAATCTCGCTGTCATAATAATGAAATCCATGATTAGTGGCGGCACGAGGTGAAGCTTCCATGTGCAGTGCTCGCCTCTTTAGGCACATCCGTCAAAGAAATGACGGCGTACGTTAAAAGTAAACGTGTAGACAGCCTTTTGAGACTGCGATCTACCACAACTGCCAACATTTTAGTGTTTGCCTTATCATGCGCATTTATGTCGTCATTGTACACACCCCGTTTCCATATGAGTTGTGAAATGGTGTTAGATGTAAATATAAACGGAATACAATGATTTGCAAATCCTTTTCAAGCCATATTCAGTTGAATATGCTACAAAGACAACATATTTCATGTTCAAACTCATAAACATTTTTATTTGTTGCAAATAATCATTAACTTTAGAATTTGATGGCAGCAACACGTGACAAAGAAGTTGGGAAAGGTGGCAAAAAAGACTGATAAAGTTGAGGAATGCTCATCAAACGCTTATTTGGAACATCCCACAGGTGAACAGGCTAATTGGGAACAGGTGGGTGCCATGATTGGCTATAAAAGTAGATTCCATGAAATGCTCAGTCATTCACAAACAAGGATGGGGCGAGGGTCACCACTTTGCGAACAAATGCGTGAGCAAATTGTTGAACAGTTTAAGAACAACATTTCTCAACCAGCTATTGCAAGGAATTCAGGGATTTCACCATCTACGCTCCGTAATATCATCAAAGGTTTCAGAGAATCTAGAGAAATCACTGCCCGTGACCTTCCATCCCTCAGGCGGTACTGCATCAAAAAGCGACATGAGTGTGTAAAGGATATCGCCACGTGGGCTCAGGAACACTTCAGAAAACCACTGTCAGTAACTACAGTTTGTCGCTACATCTGTAAGTGCAAGTTAAAGGCCTACTGAAAGCCACTACTAGCGACCACGCAGTCTGATAGTTTATATATCAATGATGAAATCTTAACATTGCAACACATGCCAATACGGCCGGGTTAACTTATAAAGTGACATTTTAAATTTCCCGGGAAATATCCGGCTGAAACGTCGCGGTATGATGACGTATGCGCGTGACGAAGTCAGAGTAACGGAAGTTATGGTACCCCGTAGAATCCTATACAAAAAGCTCTGTTTTCATTTCATAATTCCACAGTATTCTGGACATCTTTTGCAATTTGTTTAATGAACAATGAAGGCTGCAAAGAAGACAGTTGTAGGTGGGATCGGTGTATTAGCAGCGGACTACAGCAACACAACCAGGAGGACTTTGTTGGAGAGCAGACGCGCTAGCCGCCGACCTCACCTTGACTTCCTACGTCTCCGGGCCGCCAAACGCATCGGGTGAAGTCCTTCGTCCTTCCGCCGATCGCTGGAACGCAGGTGAGCACGGGTGTTGATGAGCAGATGAGGGCTGGCTGGCGTAGGTGGAGAGCTAATGTTTTTAGCATAGCTCTGTGCGGTCCGGTTGCTAAGTTAGCTTCAATGGCGTCGTTAGCACAGCATTGTTAACCTTCGCCAGCCTGGAAAGCATTAACCGTGTATTTACATGTCCACGGTTTAATAGTATTGTTGATTTTCTATCTATCCTTCCAGTCAGGGGTTTATTTTTTTGTTTCTATATGCAGTTAAAGCACGATGCTATCACATTAGCTCGTAGCTAAAGCATTTTGCCGATGTATTGTCGTGGAGATAAAAGGCACTTAATGTCCATTTCGCGTGCTCGACTCTCATTTTCAAGAGGATATAGTATCCCAGGTGGTTTAAAATACAAATCCGTGATCCACAATAGAAAAAGGAGAGAGTGTGGAATCCAATGAGCCAGCTTGTACCTAAGTTACGGTCAGAGCGAAAAAAGATACGTCCATCACTGCCTCTCAAGTCCTTCACTGTAACGTTCCTCATCCACGAATCTTTCATCCTCGCTCAAATTAATGGGGTAATCGTCACTTTCTCGGTCCGAAGCTCTCTCGCTCCATTGTAAACAACGGGGAATTGTGAGGAATACTAGCTCCTGTGACGTCACGCTACTTCCGCTACAGGCAAGGCTTTTTTTTATCAGCGAGCAAAAGTTGTGAACTTTATCGTCGATTTTCTCTACTAAATCCTTTCAGCAAAAATATGGCAATATCGCGAAATGATCAAGTATGACACATAGAATGGATCTGCTATTCCCGTTTAAATTAAAAAAAAAAAATTCAGTAGGCCTTTAAAACTCTACTTTGCAAAGCGAAAGCCATTTATCAACAACACCCAGAAACGCCGCCGGCTTCGCTGGGCCCGAGCTCATCTAAGATGGACTGATGCAAAGTGTAAAAGTGTTCTGTGGTCTGACGAGTCCACATTTCAAATTGTTTTTGGAAACTGTGGACGTCGTGTCATACAGACCAAAGAGAAAAATAACCATCCGGGCTGTTATAGGCGCATAGTTAAAAAGGCAGCATCTGTGATGGTATGGGAGTGTATTAGTGCCCAAGGCATGGGTAATTTACACATCTGTGAAGGCGCCATTAATGCTGAAAGGTACAAACAGGTTTTGGAGCAACATATGTTGCCATCCAAGCAACGTCTTTTTCATGGCCGCCCCTGCTTATTTCAGCAAGACAATGCCAAGCCACATTCTGCACATCTTACAACAGCGTGGCTTCATTATAAAAGGGTGCGGGTACTAGACTGGCCTGCCTGTAGTCCAGACCTGACTCCCATTGAAAATATGAAGCCTAAAATACCACAACGGAGACTGTTGAACAACTTAATCTGCACATCAAGCAAGAATGGGAAATAATTCCTACTGAAAAGCTTAAAAAATTGGTCTCCTCAGTTCCCAAACATTTACTGAGTGTTGTTAAAAGGAAAGGCCATGTAACACAGTGTGGTAAAAATGCCCCTGTACCAACTTTTTTGCAATGTGTTGCTGCCATTAAATTCTAAATGAATGATTATTTGCAAAAAATAACAATTTCTCAGTCCGAACATTAAATATCTTGTCTTTGCAGTCTATTCAATTGAATATAAGTTGAAAAGGATTTGCAAATCATTGTATTCTGTTTTTATTTGCCATTTACACAACGTGCCAACTTCACTGGTTTCGGGTTTTGTACCTCTAATATCTCACAACACTGATGAACAGATGGCCACGTCAGTTTTTGGTTGCCAGTTTTACAATATGCGACTGTCTGTGAGGCCGTGAATGTGTGCAGGCTGAGTGCCGACTGGCGATTGGATGAGCATGAGTGTAACCGAGGCCGGGTGGTGTACCTCGGTAAACCTATCCAGTTGATGGCCTGGGTTTTTAGCTCGGTAGTCAGCCGTAACAATAGGAAAAACAACGCGGTCGAAAGATTGAGTGCACGACCACTACAATGGTGCCGTGACCCGGATGGGAGTGAAGTTTAGGCGGTGTGACTGGGTCATGCGTACGTCCGTAAACCCCACTCCCTGACATCTTTCAGATTTTGGGGGGTTGTTGTTGTTGTTTTTTTTAGGAAAATTCTATGTATTTTGGCCTGAATTAAGCATTTTCAAGCATAAATGAACTAAAGATATCAATGCTACAGTAGTATTGGCCAAATGATGAGACCAAACCAAGAGGAGTATATTTATAGCTAGAATTCACTGAAATTCAAGTATTTCTTATATATACTGTATATATATACTGTATATACATATAAATAAAAGAAATACTTGAATTTCAGTGTTCATTTATTTACACATATACACACATAACACTCCTCTCTATTCGTTGTTGTATTTGAAAGTGCAATGCTTTGCAGCCAGTAGCACAGCCTTTGAAGGAGCGTAGGTATGGGCAGTGTAATATTCTGGGTTGGAGTCAATAACCAGGCGAGGTGACGAAGTTACGTCTCTTTACTTCATACTCCGCACGGACCTGGAGGGGGTGTGCCTTAAGTCCGGCTGGAAATCGGGACAAATTCGGGAGAATGGTTGTCCCGGGAGAGGCACTGAAATTCGGGAGTCTCCCGGAAAATTTGGGAGGGTTGGCAAGTATGCCTATGACAGTTCCACGCTGGAAATCACTGAGAGCGGCCCATTCTTTCACAAATGTTTGTAGAAACAGTCTCCATGCCTAAGTGATTGATTTCATACACCGGGCCAAGTGATTAGGACACCTGATTCTCATTATACGGATGGGTGGCCAAATACTTTTGGCAATATAGTGTATGTGCACCGGTGGGTAGTAACGCGCCAAATTTACTCTGGTAAATCTACTTAAGTAACTTTTTTGATCAACTTTATTTGTCAGAGTAGTTTTAATGCTACAGGCTTTTACTTCAGTTTTTCTGGGAAGATATGATAATTTTCCCCCAATGGCTACATTTATTCTTATCACCATTATATATTTTTTTAAATCCTTCTGTATGGCTTGGAGTGAAGCAGTTCATCCATTGAAAGGAAGTTAGAAGTTTTCCAAAATACGTGCCTTTGTCGCATCCTTAGGATATTCTGGCCAAACACCATCTTAAAAGGAAAACTCCGGTAAAGAACCACCACGGCATCAATCAAAGAAACCATCCAAATTCGACATCGGAGATGACTTGGACACGTGTGCCGCATGCGCTCGTCAACTCTCCAGAGAATATCCGTTTATTGGACGCCTCAAGGGAGGAAAAACTGAGGCCGACGGAGAGAAACCTTGAGAAGAACCATATGAAAAGAGCTCAGGAAAAGAGACTATCCCCTGAGACTGCCCACAGAATAGCGGCTGACAGGGCCAGATGGAAATTCCGTGTTTGGCCTCAAGCGCCAGACGGCTCAGAAGAGGACTGAGTGAGTGATATTTATTTAGAATCTATTGATTACTGCTTCCAAAGACAAATTATGTTGGCTGGTTCGAGAGACTTCTTGGAGCGGTCACAGGACTGTTTCACAAATGACCCAGGACTCCATTTCACCAATCAAACAGACGCTGGCAGTCACGTGACCTGCACAAGTGACACCACGACAGACGAGGCAGCACAACTCTTCAATGTTTACGTTACAAACCTGGAAAAAGAACATTTTATATCATGCGCTGTCATGTGAGGCAGTAGAAATGTTCGCATTTCAGCCTATAAGAATTCCAATTCCAACTAGAGAAAAAATTGCGGTAAGTTTTTTTTTTTAATGTTTTCGCTGCCCATATGCTAACATTAGCCCTGTTTCAACTGCATAAGTAAATGTATATTGTAGTACAGGGTAGTGCAAGTACTAGGGCTGGGAATCTTTGGGTGTCCCACGATTCGATTCAATATCGATTCTTGGGGTCACAATTTGATTATAAATCGATTTTTTCGATTCAACTCGATTCTCGATTCAAAACTATTCTCTATTCATTCAATACATAGGATATCAGCAGGATCTACCCCAGTCTAGGTCCTAGAAGTCCAGTGGTCACAGGTAAGAGCTACTCTGCTAGCTTTAGTCACAGCTTCCCCCACTTTTAGCTTTGTCTCTCTGTAAAGTGAAGGTACAACATTGTCTGTAAAAAGCGAGCGTGACGGGATGTCATACCGTGGCTCAACAGTTTTGATCATGAACCTGAAGCCTTCTCTCTCCACTGCGCTGTATGGTCGCAGGTCTTGTGCAATGAAACAAGCGATGGATCTGGTTATCTTCTTTGCCCGTTCAGAACTGGGTGGTCATTTTGTAAACAGGTGAAGTGTGCGTTGATCAGCTGCCGGGGTTGTTAGTCAGTGATCCTTTTCCTCTGATAACTCTGGGTGGCGTCTGTCTGTTAAGTATTCCCAAAATACTTAACTTTAGCGTTGCAAAGTCGGCAAATTGCATGACTCATGTCAAGCCCCTTCTTGCCACGGTAAAATCCAAAGCGTCTCCAAACGTTTGCTTTCAAAGTCCACGGGGGCGGTTGTATTTCTTCTTCAGGCTGCTCGGTTTCTTTTTCTTTTACCTGCATTTTAGCGGCAACACAACAACACTACACTCCCCTTAGTTGCTAGCCACCAGGTAGCCACGCTGCTTATTGCGCAATACCTACGGTAGCCCAGAAGGCACACACACACATTGCCGGGAGCGGGGGAAGAAAATCGATCCACACAAGTCAATAACATCAACAAAGCGCACCTTTGTGCATTCACGCACAGTATGAAACGTTTGGTGGACAAAACGAGACAAAGAAGGAGTGGAAGATTTTACATGTAAACAAACTGTTGCGAACATTATTACATTATTACAGTCCACACTATGGTGAGTTCAAGAACTGCCGAAATCAGTAATACGAAACGATGTTCACCAAATGCTCATATTAAGCATATTAAACGGTGGGATTTCTAACAATTGGGAATGTTTGTATCATGTTTGTCCTCAAACAAAAAACATACTAAAACAAAACGAAAAAAAATTCCCCCATCTTTTTCCATTTTCAATCCTTTTTTAAAACTGGCTCACCTGTACTGGCTTCCTGTGCACTTAAAATGCGACTTTAAGGTTTTAGTACTTACGTATAAAATACTTAAGGGTCTAGCTCCATCCTGTCTTGCTGATTGTATTGTACCATATGTCCCGGCAAGAAATCTGCGTTCTAAGAACTCCGGCTTATTAGTGATTCCCAGGGCCCAAAAAAAGTATGCGGGCTATGGAGCGTTTTCCAGTACTATGGAATGCTACCTCAGTAGAAGCATTTAAGTCCCATCCTAAAACTCATTTGTATACGCTAGCTTTTAAATAGACCCCCCTTATAGACCAGTTGATCTGCCGTCTCTTTTCTGCTTTGCCCCCCTCTCCTAGATGACATTCTACCTGTTCAAACTCGGGACCGACTGTTACCGGGAGGGCATTCCATAGTACTGGAGCCCGAATAGAAAACGCTCTATAGCCCGCAGACTTTTTTTGGGCTCTGGGAATCACGAATAAGCCGGAGTTCTTAGAACGCAGATTTCTTGCCGGGACATATGGTACAATACAATCAGCAAGTTAGGCTGGAGCTAGACCGTGTAATATTTTATACGGAATTAGTAAAACCTTAAAGGCCTACTGAAATGAAATGGGTTTTTTTAAACGGAGATAGCAGACCCTTTTTATGTGTCATACTTGATCATTTCGCGATATTGCCATATTTTTGCTGAAAGGAATTAGTAGAGAACATCGACGATAAAGTTCACAACTTTTGGTCGCTGATAAAAAAAAGCCTTGCCTGTACCGGAAGTAGCGTGACGTCACAGGTTGAAGGGCTGCTCACATTTCCCCATTGTTTACACCAGCAGCGAGAGAGATTCGGACAGAGAAAGCGACGATTACCCCATTAATTTGAGCCAGGATGAAAGATTTGTGGATGACGAACGTGAGAGTGAAGGACTAGAGTGCAGTGCAGGATGCATCTTTTTTCGCTCTGACCGTAACTTAGGTACAAGCTGGCTCATTGGATTCCACACTCTCTCCTTTTTCTATTGTGGATCACGGATTTGTATTTTAAACCACCTGGGATACTATATCCTCTTGAAAATGAGAGTCGAGAACGCGAAATGGACATTCACAGTGACTTTTATCTCCACGACAATACATCGGCGAAGCACTTTAGCTATGGAGCTAACGTGATAGCATCGGGCTTAACTGCAGATAGAAACAAAATAAATAAACCCCTGTCTGGAAGGATAGACAGAAAATCAACAATACTACTAAACCATGGACATGTAACTACACGGTTAATGCTTTCCAGCCTGGCGAAGATTAACAATGCTGTTGCTAACGTCGCCATTGAAGCTAACTTAGCAACGGGACCTCACAGAGCTATGCTAAAAACATTAGCTATCCACCTACGCCAGCCAGCCCTCATCTGCTCATCAACACCCGTGCTCACCTGCGTTCAAGCGATCGACGGCGCGACGAAGGACTTCACCCGATCATCCGTACGGTCGGCGGCTAGCGTCGGATAGCGCGTCTGCTATCCAAGTCAAAGTCCTCCTGGTTGTGTTGTTGCAGCCAGCCGCTAATACACCGATCCCACCTACAACTTTCTTCTTTGCAGTCTTCATTGTTCATTAAACAAATTGCAAAAGATTCACCAACACAGATGTCCAGAATACTGTGGAATTTTGAGATGAAAACAGAGCTTTTTTGTATTGGATTCAATAGGGTCCGAATACTTCCGTTTCAACGATTGACGTCACGCGCATACGTCATCATACATAGACGTTTTCAACCGGAAGTTTAGCGGGAAATTTAAAATGTCACTTTATAAGTTAACCCGGCCGTATTGGCATGTTAAGATTTCATCATTGATATATAAACTATCAGACTGCGTGGTCGCTAGTAGTGGCTTTCAGTAGGCCTTTAAAAGTTCAAATGTCAATGCAAGGATCCGTAATTGGGTTTACAGTGGTCCAAGTTCCTCTACACAACAGGAACACTCTTGTGTTTTTAGGAATTTGCTGCTCCCGAGTTTTGGCCGGTATGGCCGAGTTGAATAGCTCCGATCTAAAATAACGGTATACTTACAGTTCCTTGCTACTCAACCCACCTCTGGATATACGGCGTCTATTACGTTGGACAGAGTTACTGTGTGTAAAATTGTTTTAACTACATAGTCAAATACGAAACCGGAATACAGCTTTAAAACCTGAGTGATGGACGCCGACGAAAGCCATAAATAACACGACACACGTCCAGACTGAAGGGCGAAGGCGGGTTGATGATGTATTTGTCCCTCCAGTGAAGACAATGCGAGATTAATGAAGCTGCACACGTATATATTAAAAAATAAACACCGCGTACGCGACGGCGGCTGTCCAATTTTTCCTTTGAATAATTACACTTTGGAGTGAAAAACTGGCGTGAAAGCGAAACTTTCCGGGAAACAAATTACAGTGCCGCTCGTCAGACTTTGGCGAGGGAGAGCGCTGGAATGTTCCGTCATTTGTCAAGTTGGAATTGCAGGAGCGGCATAATTGGGTCTTTGCTGCCGTGGCTGCGAACATCCATTTAGATGTTAATATGAAGGGAACTTTGATGGTTGCCACTACTTTCTTCCTCTAATGAAAATGGATTGGGTGTCGGCGGTGACGCCGCATGATCGGACTGACATCGCCTTCACGATCGCTTCTGATTGACACGTTAATTTACTATATGTTTATTATTTGCCGTGTCTTACAGTGTCAATAAGGAGGAGGAACAAGTCAAAGGAGCTCATTGATCGCCCGGCGTGCCGGGTGTTGCCGAAGCAACAATGTTGTCAGAGTTGTAATTCTGGGCCAGTCACTCGTGCTAATCAGCCCCTTGCCAGCCTGCCATCCATCAACAAGACCTGTCTGCAGTGTGTGTTTGCAATCTTTGGAAAAAAGGGGAAGATGATATTGAGCTCGTGTCAATGTGTGGATATGTACGTTTGATTGATTAGTAGCAGGAGCGGGATGAAAGACGCATAAAAGACCGTGTCATGTGGGGACACCGCATTTAATCAGGTATGCATAGTAGTAGACAATCACAAGGTTTCCCAACTGACACCATGCGATTCCAAATCAACACTTCCTTCACTCCTATTGTGTGTATAATGCCAATGCAAGGCTCTGCCAAACCCTCATTTTTTTTACCTCAACAAAGAAATAGTCCAAAAAGTACAACATTTGGAGCACATTTAACCAACAAGGAACCCTGTGAATCAAATGAATCAGCTCCAGGTACTGTATTTTCCGGACTATAAGGCACACTTAAAGGCCTACTGAAAGCCACTACTAGCAACCACGCAGTCTGATAGTTTATATATCAATGATGAAATCTTAACATTGCAACACATGCCAATACGGCCGGGTTAACTTATAAAGTGACATTTTAAATTTCCCGCTAAACTTCCGGTTGAAAACGTCAATGTATGATGACGTATACGCGTGACGTCAATCGTTGAAACGGAAGTATTCGGACCCTATAGAATCCAATACAAACAGCTCTGTTGTCATCTCAAAATTCCACAGTATTCTGGACATCTGTGTTGGTGAATCTTTTGCAATTTGTTTAATGAACAATGGAGGCTGCAAAGAAGAAAGCTGTAGGTGGGATCGGTGTATTAGCAGCAACACAACCAGGAGGACTTTGACTTGGATAGCAGACGCGCTATCCGACGCTAGCCGCCGACCGCACGGATGATCGGGTAAAGTCCTTCATCGCTCCGTCGATCGCTGGAACGCAGGTGAGCACGGGTGTTGATGAGCAGATGAAGGCTGGCTGGCGTAGGTGGATAGCTAATGTTTTTAGCATAGCTATTGTTAAGTTAGCTTCAATGGCGTCGTTAGCAACAGCATTGTTAATCTTCGCCAGGCTGGAAAGCATTAACCGTGTAGTTACAGGTCCATGGTTTAATAGTATTGTTGATCTTCTGTCCATCCTTCCAGTCAGGGGTTTATTTATTTTGTTTCTATCTGCAGTTAAGTTCGAAGCTATCACGTTAGCTCCGTAGCTAAAGTGCTTCGCCGATGTATTGTCGTGGAGATAAAAGTCACTGTGAATGTCCATTTCGCGTTCTCGACTCTCATTTTCAAGAGGATATAGTATCCCAGGTGGTTTAAAATACAAATCTGTGATCCACAATAGAAAAAGGAGAGAGTGTGGAATCCAATGAGCCAGCTTGTACCTAAGTTACGGTCAGAGCGAAAAAAGATGCGTCCTGCACTGCTCTCTAGTCCTTCACTCTCACGTTCCTCATCCACGAATCTTTCATCCTGGCTCAAATTAATGGGGTAATCGTCGCTTTCTCGGTCCGAATCGCTCTCGCTGCTGGTGTAAACAATGGGGAAATGTGAGGAGCCCTTCAACCTGTGACGTCACGCTACTTCCGGTACAGGCAAGGCTTTTTTTATCAGCGACCAAAAGTTGCGAACGTTATCGTCGATGTTCTCTACCAAATCCTTTCAGCAAAAATATGGCAATATCGCGAAATGATCAAGTATGACACATAGAATGGATCTGCTATCCCCGTTTAAATAAAAAAAAGTCATTTCAGTAGGCCTTTAAAATATTTTTTTCCCTCAAAACTCAACAGTTCGCCTTATAACTCGGTGCGCCTAATGTACGGCATAATTCTGGTTTTCCTCACCGACCTCGAAGCAGTTTTATTTGATACATGGTGTAATGATAGGTGTGACCAGCATACTTGCCAACCCTCCCGATTTTCCCGGGAGACTCCCGAATTTCAGTGCCCCTCCCTAAAATCTCCCGGGGCAACCATTCTCCCGAATTTCTCCCGATTTCCACCCGGACAACAATATTGGGGGGGTGCCTTAAGGGCACTGCCTTTAGCGTCCTCTCTCATCCGAAAAGGAGACTATTATATATGTCTCCGTTATCCATAGGTTTATCTATAACCCATAAAGTAGGCAGGCACGGAGGTATTCCAGCCGGCACGTTAATACACTGACACACAACATCCGGATTCCCATCATGCATTGCTTCAAAACTACGGCAATTAGTTATGTCCAAAAACATAGCAGAGACAGAGCAGAAGAACGAAGAAGAGACAAGGCGACGACGAGTAAGAAGAAGAAGAACACTCGCAAGTTCCAAAATTATTGGAAAAAATAATTTCAGTTCATCCAGGACAGCTCGAAGGGGAAGGGGGTATGCTGCCTGCACATTTTGTAGATCAGACTTCTCCATCTCCCGAATTCGGAGGACTCAAGGTTGGCAAGTATGGTGAGCAGTCTTCGCGGCCACTCCGGAGAGTATGGCGAGGTATTGTCTATGTGGTTCATTCATAGTTAGTTGTTACAGCTCCTCATATGGCTGAACAAGCCGATTCGCGATCTGCATGAGCAGCCACAGTTAGGGCAGGTTGTTCCTCCTGGAAGAGTTCATCTGCTTGGGGCTTGCTGCCTTGCTTTTCGGGCCAATCTCTTTCAAAGAGTATCGTCTATACGTTAGGATTCGAAGATCTCGACTATTTTGGTCGTCGCCCGGCGCCAGGAGGAGCGGTCTGAAGTGAGACTTTCAAAGTCATTTGGTTTGACTTTTCCTTTTTTGAGGTATAATTTCAGAGTATCTTTGTATCTCTTCCAAGTTCCCACCTCAAGCTCTCCAAAGAAGATTAGTTTCGGGAGACGTGTGTCATCCATTCTGGCACAGTGCCCTGCCCAGCGTAGCTGGTTCTTCATGACCATGGATTCAACACTGGAACTCTTTGCTTCTTCCAGCACGCTCTCTGATGGACATCTACACCTCCCGCTGCCTCAACAGAGCCAGTGCCATCATCAAGGACAGCACCCACCCTGGCTCTGACCTGTTCCACCTGCTGCCCTCTGGGAAGCGCTACAGGTGCATTAAAACCAGGACGAACAGGCTAAAAAACAGCTTCTTCCCCAGGGCCATAACCACCCTGAACAGACTTCCCCATTGACCCTCATAACTGCCTTCTCTTCGGTGCAATAACCCATTCCACCAACCACCCTGTTTCATGTAGATATTCATGTACATATTCATTTCACCCTCTGTATAGAGTGTACACTTGTTTTATCGCACTGTATGGAATGGCCTCAATCTCGTTACCCTGCGTAATGACAATAAAGCTGATTCTGATTCTGATTCTGACATTTGTCCGATAGTCTTTCCAGGAGATCCCAATAATTCTTCGTGGGGAGCGTTGGTGAAATTGCTCCAGGGTTTTGAGGTGTCTGCGATATGTCACTCATGTCTCGCTGCCGTACAAGAGGGTTGATATGACCACAGCTTTGTACACCATTAGTGCCGTGTAATTTTTGAGGTTACAGTTCCTCGAATACACGTTTCCGAAGTTTTCCCAAAGATGCGCATGCACTCCCAAGTCGGTGAGTGACTTCATCATCGATGTTTGCTTTAGTGTTGAGAGTGCCTCAGAGAAAGCCGAAGTTTTCAACAAGATTCAGTGTTTCCCCATCTAGATGGGGTGACCAGTAGATGACAGTCAAACATAAGAGATACGTGTAGACTGCAATGTGATGGCAATATGACTCAAGTAAAAACCACACCAACATTTTAAATGTTCCATTGAAACACACGGCACTCAAAAATCCATCAAAATGATTTAGTAGGACTTTGGTAAGCTATTAAGCCACACCGCTTGATGAATTGTACTGTGCTTCAACATAGGAGTATTATTATGGTGTGTGTATAAGGTAAGACATATTATCTGGCGTTTTGTTTCGCAATATTATGCAAAAGCAACTTTTCTTACCTTCTGGTGCCTGCTGATCTGTATTTGGGATCTGCATAAATCCTGAAAAATTGCGCAAGTCTGCCTTTGTAGTCCTTGTGGACACCGTAGTCGATAAGCTTCTTCTTTTTCTCTATCTTCTTGTTCATCGTCCGCTGTTGCCATTTCTAATATAAAGTAGTGTAAAGTTCTTACTTATGTCTGTCAGTAGACTCGCCATGAAAGCGCTAAAACATACCGGTGTAGTGAGTTTACATTATTCACCCAAGGAACTTTATTTATTAGAGAGTTCAGGTCGGACGGTTTTTCACAGTACACATTTCCGGTGTTGTTTCGGGATGAGGAGATGCTGCTCCGTTATTGATTGAAGTAAAGTCTGAATGTCATTAAAACAGTTAGCGCCATCTTTTGACACTTCTTTCACTCCCGTCCTTGCACGCTACACCGCTACAACAAAGATGACGGAGAAACTCCATGATGGTTGGTTGGTTTACTTATGATGAGTCTCGATTAGCTATGGTTAGGGAAAAATATTAGAGCAGGCCAATCAGAGGCAATATACGGCGGGTTATGACGCTTTAAAACCAGGAAGCAAAATTAAAAGTCAAGCTATTGGCAATCATATCAGCACTATCAATCAATCAAAGTTAATATATATAGCCCTTAATTGCAGGTACCTCGAAGGGCTGCACATTTATGATAATCGGGGCCAAGCAGAGGGTTGTAGTAGGTCCCTATCCAAGTCATAGAGGAGTTGTTTTTGATTGATTGAAACTTTTATTAGTAGATTGCACAGTTCAGTACATATTCCGTACAATTGACCACTAAATGGTAACACCCGAATAAGTTTTTCAACTTGTTTAAGTCGGGGTCCACTTAATCAATTCATGGTCCACACTAGGTCATGACTTAGAACAGCTAGCACATCATCCAGACTGGTATCTCTCCAGGTATTGTCTCTAAAAGCTACAGTATAAACACAGGGTGATAAGGATTTCCATTTTTATTTTTATTTGTTTCAATTATTATTAGGGCCGTAAGGATTTGACAAATACACAGATTAAAAGATTAAAGATTAAAGATACCAATGATTGTCACACACACACTAGATGTGGTGAAATTTGTCCTCTGCATTTGACCCATCCCCTTGGGGAGCAGTGGGCAGCAGCGGCGTCGCGCCCGGGAATCATTTTGGTGACTTAACCCCCAACTCCAACCCGTGTTGCTGAGTGCCAAGCAGGGAGGTTATGGCTCCCATTTGTATAGTCTTTGGTATGACTCGGCTGGGATTTGAACTCCAACCTACCGATCTCAGGGCGGACACTCTAACCACTAGGGTGGTGGTCTGCTCCGACTCAAGGCCAGTGTTAATCTTTGTTCACAATTTTAGGCCACAAATCAGACACAATATAGTTAATAAGAAATGAAATATCATTCAGGCTTGAGAGGGTAAATACCAGCGTAAGGTTTTTATGGGTTCCGGCTCACACAGACATAAAGGGCAATGAATTGGCAGATCAGCTGGCAAAACAGACCTTAACGCTGGAGCAGCTTAGAGAAGTATCTCGCAGTAGGGCAAAGGCAAAATCATTAAAGGAAATTAGTACAACAGGAATACACCTACATGAAATACATAACATAGTAGGAGCGGGAAGAACTGTAAGGGGGAGCACAAAAGAGGACGGAATTAGATTAGGACGCACCAGACTGAATAAGACAGTGCACCTTAGAAGTAAACACCCAACAGGAATATGAGGTAGAGTCAGTGGAACATGCAATCATTAATTGTGGGAAGTACAGTGGAGAAAGGAGAAAAAGTAAGAGAGGAAGTTAAAAGACACCGACAGAAGGAAGTTACTCTCAAAGGGCTACTAAGCAGCAACCAGAACTTTTTAGTGCATTTCGTAGAAGAGACGAGGTTACGGAATATAATTTAGCAAGGGAAGGAATACAGGTAGGGTATGTAATGTGTGTGAGGGAGGGAGGTGGGATTCACACTCCAATAGGTGGCGGTAATGCACCTTTAACGTTGAGTACCCTGCCATAAAAGAAGAAAAAAGAAAACCTATTGCCTGCACGGGTGGAAGAAACCACATGAGGCGAGGGTCGGGTTTAAACACCGATGTTTCTTCCAGGGTGCATCAATAAGTCATTTACCAGTACGGGGAAAGTGTCAATACGGATTCCCCCATGCTGCTTAGTTAACACTGGTAGTAAAGAATAAAAAATGTGTTCTACTTTTATTGATTTGTGTTCATGTAAAGATGGAGTTTGTTCATTTGAAGCCAAGTAGGAACGCTATTTACTCTATGATTTGATTGAATATTACACACATTTAAAGCCTTTATAAGCCCTCCGCACAGCTTTCACACACACTTATAAATTAACCACTTCCTACACTCTTAAACTGCCACTTAAATGTTTATGAATCCTTCATGTATTTTGTACACACACCATAATAATACTCCTATGTTGAAGCACAGTACAATCCCTCAAGCGGTGTGGCTTCATAGCTTACCAAAGTCGTAATAAAACATTTTGATAGACTTTTGAGCGCCGTGTGTAATGTTCTATATTTTCAATGGAACATATAACATTTTGGTGTTTTCACTTGAGTTATATTGCAGTCCACATGTATCTGTTATGTGTGACTGCCATCATATTGCAGTCTACATGTATATCTTATGTGTGACTGCCATCTACTGGTCACACTTATTACACCATGTACAAATGGCGACGGCGGAGGATGAATGTCCCATAACAAGAAGATACGAGAAAAAGAAGAAGCTTATCGACTACGGCGTTTCCACAGACTACAAAGGCGGATGCGCCCAAATTTTCAGGACTTATGCAGATCCCAAAATACAGATCAGCAGGTACCAGAAGGTAAGAAAAGTTGCTTTTGTATAATATTGCGAAACAATACGCCAGATAATATGTCTTACCTTATACACACACCATAATAATACTGGTATGTTGAAGCACAGTACAATCCGTCAAGTGGTGCGGCTTCATAGCTTACCAAAGTCGTACTAAAACATTTTGATAGACTTTTGAGCGCCGTGTGTAATGTTCTATATTTTCAATGGAACATAACATTTTGGTGTTTACTTGAGTTATATTGCAGTCTACATGTATCTCTTATGTGTGACTGCCATCAAATTGCAGTCTGCACGTATCTCTTATGGGTGACTGCCATCTACTGGTCACACTTATCATTACACCATGTACAAATGGCAACGGCGGAGGATGAATGTCCCATAACAAGAAGATACGAGAAAAAGAAGAAGCTTATCGACTACGGCGTTTTCACGGACTACAAAGGCGTATGCGCGCAAATTTTCAGGACTTATGCAGATCCCAAAATACAGATCAGCAGGTACCAGAAGGTAAGAAAAGTTGCTTTTGCATAATATTGCGAAAAAAACCGCCAGATAATATGTCTTACCTTATACACACACCATACTAATACTGGTATGTTGAAGCACAGTACAATCCATCAAGCGGTGCGGCTTCATAGCTTACCAAAGTCGTACTAAAACATTTTTGATAGACTTTTGAGCGCCGTGTGTAATGTTCTATATTTTCAATGGAACATGTAACATTTTGGTGTTGTTTACTTGAGTGATATTGCAGTCTACATGTATCTCTTATGTGTGACTGCCATCATGTTGCGGTCTGCACGTATCTCTTATGTGTGACTGCCATCTACTGGTCACACTTATCATTACACCATGTACAAATGGCAACGGCGGAGGATGAATGTCCCATTACAAGAAGATACGAGAAAAAGAAGAAGCTTATCGACTACGGCGTTTTCACGGACTACAAAGGCGGATGCGCCCAAATTTTCAGGACTTATGCAGATCCCAAAATACAGATCAGCAGGTACCAGAAGGTAAGACAATCCATCAAGCGGTGCGGCTTCATAGCTTACCAGAGTCGTACTAAAACATTTTGATAGAATTTTGAGCGCCGTGTGTAATGTTCTATATTTTCAATGGAACATGTAACATTTTGGTGTTGTTTACTTGAGTTTAGGGCTGCAACTAACGATTAATTTGATAATCGATTAATCTGTCGATTATTACTTTGATTGATCGATTAATAATCGGATAAAAGAGACAAACTACATTTCTATCCTTTCCAGTATTTTATTGAAAAAAAACAGCATACTGGCACCACACTTATTTTGATTATTGTTTCTCAGCTGTTTGTAAATGTTGCAGTTTATAAATAAAGGTTTATTAAAAAAATAAAAAATACATAAAAAAATGTTTTTTTAATTTAAAAAAAATTTTAAAAAACTTCTGCGCATGCGCATAGCATAGAGCCAACGAATCGATGACTAAATTAATCGGCAACTATTTTAATAATCGATTTTAATCGATTTAATCCATTAGTTGTTGCAGCCCTACTTGAGTTATATTTCAGTCTACATGTATCTCTTATGTGCGACTGCCATCATATTGCAGTCTACACGTACTGTATCTCTTATGTGTGACTGCCATCTACTGGTCACACTCATAATTACACCATGTACCAAACAAAATTGCTTCGAGGTCGGTAAGCACAAGCAGAATTATTCCGTACATTAGGCGCACCGGGTTATAAGGCGCACTGTCGATTTTTGAGAAAATGAAAGGATTTTAAGTGCGCCTTATAGTCCGAAAAATACGGTACTAAAAAAAAAAGTCTAGAAAAGTCCAGTTCAGCTTGTATTTAAAATATTTAAAAGCCAGTGCCTAACTCATTTAAGTTCTGCACAGATGTAGCACTTTTTAACTTGTAAAAGAAAGAGTTCCGCAGTTTGCAGGCTGCAAAGTGCTCAGTCTCCTCCAGTTGTGTTTTTGTTATTCTGGTCCTGGGACAATGCAGCAGAGACTGGTCACATGACCTCAGCGCTCTCTCAGGAGAATACAAAGACAGCATTGCTGGTGTGTATGGAGGAAGCAGCCCATTTAAGCATTCACAGAAACCAGCAATGCCATCTTAAAAATGGATCCTAAAAGCAACAGGTGGAGCACAGGGGTCATGTGATCGTAGCGGCCAAAATAAAGGGGATTGTAATTGCCTAAGTGAGAGGAAATGAGCGTATTTACTTTGAAACTAGACTCCGGGCACTATGAGCCGGAAAAAAAGCTTGCTTTAATCACTGAGCATTTTTTATTGGTGAAATTTAATTGAGCTATCAGTAAAAACATTGATGTTTTTGACACAGGGGAAGTAATAAGCTGATATAAAGTACTATCTATCTATCTAGAGGGCCTAGACCAGACCTGGGCAAATTAAAGGCTTACTGAAAGCCACTACTACCGACCACGCAGTCTGATAGTTTATATATCAATGATGAAATCTTAACATTGCAACACATGCCAATACGGCCGGGTTAACTTATAAAGTGCCAATTTAAATTTCCCGCTAAACTTCCGGTTGAAAACGTCTATGTATGATGACGTATGCGCGTGACATCAATCGTTGAACCGGAAGTATTGGTACACCATTGAATCCAATACAAAAAGCTCTGTTTTCATTTCATAATTCCACAGTATTCTGGACATCTGTGTTGGTGAATCTTTTGCAATTTGTTTAATGAACAATGGAGACTGCAAAGAAGAAAGTTGTAGGTGGGATCTGTGTATTAGCAGCTGGCTGTAGCAACACAACCAGGAGGACTTACTTGGATAGCAGACGCGCTAGCCGATGCTAGCCGCCGACCGCATCTGTGATCGGGTGAAGTCCTTCGTCGTGCCGTCGATCGCTGGAACGCAGGTGAGCACGGGTGTTGATGAGCAGATGAGGGCTGGCTGGCGTAGGTGGAGCGCTAATGTTTTTATCATAGCTCTGTGAGGTCCGGTTGCTAAGTTGCTATGTTAGCTTCAGTGTCGTTAGCAACAGCATTGTCAAGCTTTGCCAGGCTGAGAATGATTAACCGTGTAGTTACATGTCCATGGTTTAATAGTATTGTTGGTCTTCTGTCTATCCTTCCAGTCAGGGATTTATTTATTTTATTTCTATCTGCATTTGAGCCAGATGCTATCACGTTAGCTCAGTAGCTAAAGAGCTTTGCCGATGTATTGTCGTGGAGATAAAAGTCACTGTGAATGTCCATTTCGCGTTCTCGACTCTCATTTTCAAGAGGATATAGTATCCCAGGTGGTTTAAAATACAAATCCGTGATCCACAATAGAAAAAGGAGAAAGTGTGGAATCCAATGAGCCAGCTTGTACCTGAATTACGGTCAGAGCGAAAAAAGATATGTCTTTCACTGCATTCTAGTCCGTCACTCTAACGTTCCTCATCCACAAATATTTCATCCTCGCTCAAATTAATGGGGTAATCGTCGCTTTCTCGGTCCGAATCGCTCTAGCTGCGTTGAAAACAATAGGAAAATATGAGGAGGTGAACAACTGACTACGTCACGCTACTTCCGGTACAGGCAAGGCTTTTTTTTATCAGAGACCAAAAGTTGCGAACTTTATCGTCGTTATTCTCTACTAAATCCTTTCAGCAAAAATATGGCAATATCGCGAAATGATCACGTATGACACATAGAATGGATCTGCTATCCCCGTTTAAATTTAAAAAATTCATTTCAGTAGTCCTAAGCAGATTTTATGTTAGAGTGTTTTACTTGTTTTAAGGGTTTTGGTCCTAAATGATCTCAGTAAGATATTACAGCTTGTTGCTGAGTTTTGATGAGCTATATTGAGTAAAACATGCTTGAAACTAGAATATCAACTGATGCAAAGCTGTGTTATCAACACTCACAAGTATAAAACTACTTTTTTAAAGTAATAATTTCTTTATTTTAAGCATGAAAAAAAAAATCATGACTTTGACACAATTGTGTCTCATAATTAAAACAGATGACAGCCAAGTGGACTTTGCTGTTTTATTTTCAATGAAACAATAGAAAATATGTACTCATATAGTAGTACAGTAAACTGACAGTTAATATTTAAACATTTAACATTTCAAACAATTTTGAACAGAAATAGTTCATGCACATTCCGATAAATTCCTCAAAATTACAATTAAAAAAATATTAGGCCGGGGGCCGGGCTGTATATATGCGCACTAATTGACTGAAAGAGCACGCACTTGGCGCGATGATGTCATGTTATCTATGGAAAAATGCATTTTTAGACAATATGATTTGCCTGGGCGGCTAGGAGACCCCGAGAGTAACAAGCGCTTGCCTTGTTGCCTTTCCATTAAGAACAATAAATTAGGTTTTAGTATAAGTTTGCTGGTTTCAAGAAATGTAATGCCGAGCGCATATCATTATGTCAAGATAATGGCACTAGCACAGGGGTCACCAACGCGGTGCCCGCGGGCACCAGGTAGCCCGTAAGGACCAGATGAGTAGCCCGCTGGCCTGTTCTAAAAATAGCTCAAATAGCAGCACTTACCAGTGAGCTGCCTCTATTTTTTAAATTGGATTTATTTACTAGCAAGCTGGTCTCGCTTTGCCCGACATTTTTAATTCTAAGAGAGACAAAACTCAAAAAGAATTTGAAAATCCAAGAAAATATTTTAAAGACTTGGTCTTCACTTGTTTAAATAAATTCATTAATTTTTTTACTTTGCTTCTTATAACTTTCCGAAAGACAATTTTAGAGAAAAAATACAACCTTAAAAATGATTTTAGGATTTTTAAACACATATACCTTTTTACCTTTTAAATTCCTTCCTCTTCTTTCCTGACAATTTAAATCAATGTTCAAGTAAATTTATTTTTTTTACTGTAAAGAATAATAAATACATTTTAATTTAATTCTTCATTTTAGCTTCTGTTTTTTCGACAAAAGAATATTTGTGAAATATTTCTTCAAACTTATTATGATTAAAATTCAAAAAAATTATTCTGGCAAATCTAGAAAATCTGTAGAATCAAATTTAAATCTTATTTCAAACTCTTTTGAATTTCTTTTAAAAATTTTGTTCTGGAAAATATAGAAAAAAAAATGATTTGTCTTTGTTAGAAATATAGCTTGGTCCAATTTGTTATATATTCTAACAAAGTGCAGATTGGATTTTAACCTTTTTAAAACATGTCATGAAAATTCTAAAATTAATCTTAATCAGGAAAAATTACTAATGATGTTCCATAAATTCTTTTTTTAATTTTTTCAAAAAGATTCAAATTAGCTAGTTTTTTTCTTCTTTTTTTCGGTTGAATTTTGAATTTTAAAGAGTCGAAATTGAAGATAAACTATGTTTCAAAATTTAATTGTCATTTTTTTTCGTGCTTTCTCCTCTTTTAAACCGTTCAATTAAGTGTAAATATCATTCATTATTAATAATAACAGAGTTAAAGGTAAATTGAGCAAATTGGCTATTTCTGGCAATTTATTTAAGTGTGTATCAAAGTGGTAGCCCTTCGCATTAATCACTACCCAAGAAGTAGCTCTTGCTTTCAAAAAGGTTGGTGACTCCTGCACTAGCATTTACTTCATTTAAGAATATTTTTCAACATATTAAGCAAAAAGGTCTCTTTTTTTTCTACTACTAACTACCAGTGCACTTGTTATTAGTGAGAATATACTTATTTTACGGTATTTTTGGGTCCATTGAGGTTAACTAATTTAATCTTTTTTTTTTAAAAAAAGTCTTGACAAGCCAAATTGTCTTGTTCTATTGGCAGATAACTTTGCTTAGTTCAAATAAAATACCCCTCATTTTTGTATTTTTTTTCCTTGTTTTTGAACACTGACTTCTTGCAGTGTAGCTGCCATTATGATGTGCAGTGATGTTTTCAAATGACAAATCTTGAACTTTCCCAAGGATTTCAATGGTTGGAATCTGCAATTTTGCATGATCTAATTAGTTACTATGGTCATCTAATTAGTTACTATGGTCATCTAATTAGTTACTATGGTCATCTAATTAGTTACTAAGTCACAGCAGCTCAGACGAGGCACCAAGCAGTGTGGGTGGGGAGCGTTTCCACAGAGTAATGCGGGTGTCAGGGACAGACGCGGAAGGAGATTTTTACAACAAAGTTCTAAAGCTTAGTGATATATCAGATATATCAGATTGTAGGTGGGTTTTTTTTTTTTACCCTTCGCGTTCATATTTCACTGTTTGTTGCATTTCGCTTGATTGTAAAATATGTGGATCGTTCATATGTTGTCAATATTCAGTGTTTTATCGTTCATAGTTAATATTGTAAATCCCACATTCTTTATTTTTATGTACATTCTGGGTGTGTCATTCAGTAAAAAATATTTGAATTGCCGTTCTGTTTTTTCAGGCGGTCTGTCTTAAAGTTTTTAGCATTCAATCAGACATTATTGTGAGGTTTTGTATTAGTGTTCTTAAATATAGATATACCGGCCCCCAGACACATTTTATTCTCAAAATAATTGCCCAGGCCTGGCCTAGACCATTCCTGTGGGCTGTGTACCCAAAAGTGAACCAATCAGTTGTATTATCATATATATTAAGAAAATTGATAGACAGCCATTTTTTTTCTCTCGCATCATGTAGGCCATTTTGCAAGGCTCTGAATGAATCCGTTTTTCACCTTAAAAGGGGTCTAATCATGCAAAACCAGCTTTTCTTACATGTTGGCACAGGTTTTTATGTATCTGGGATCCCCATAAGTCCCGAAAATCGGAAATTCAACCACGGAAGCATATGGGAGACATTTATAAATCAACCTTGTCTTCTTCTAAAGTTGCTCCAGATGGGTGGTTTAGAATTAGAGACGACATCGAGACATATTTGATGACGTCGGCGGATGTCTCCATATATGGTAGAGGTTTAACCAAAGAGCTTAGTTCAAAGTTGTACGGTCATGAGATGAATTTACCATGAATTGACTAACGTGGACCCTGACTTAAACAAGTTGAAAAACGTATTCGGGTGTTACCATTTAGTGGTCAATTGTACGGAATATGTACTGTACTGTGCAATCTACTAATAAAAGTTTCAATCAATCAATCAATCAGTCAATAAGAACTTGGTGTGGGGCAGACTGGCTCGTACGTGCACATGCATGCTAAAACCCTGCGCTGTTGCCAATTCTAACACAAAATAGAGTATGGTTCTAACTGATATCTGTCTGTAGACTCCGTGTGGATGAGTTAAAAACTACGACACGACTGACCGGGGTAAGGACGCAGTTGAAGGGGGGGCGAGGACTGGAGGAGGACTTTGGCGCATTAATAAGGTCGCCCACAAAACAGGTCGTCTTGAGGAGACTTGAAGATGGTCTGTAAAACTAAATCTGTGCACTGCAAAAAAAAACAAACAAAAAAAAAAAAGATAACACAATATAAGATAAAATACTAGATTTTAGGAAAAACATACTAATATCTTGTGAAATTCATGCTAGTACGCGCTAGTAATAAGTAATTTATTCTGAAAAAAAAGCATTATTCAACTTGCAATTCTTAAATTAAGCATTCTCGGGATGTTGCAGAATCTTTAAACAAGAATGTATATGTGGGGAATATTATATGTGGGGAATACCAAAATATCGCAATTTTAATATATTTGAACTAGAGATGTGAAAACTCTACTATGCAAAACCACAGCAATTTATCAACAACACCCAGAAACGCCGCCGGCTTCGCCGGGCCCGAGCTCATCCAAGACGGACTGATGCAAAGTGGAAAAGTGTTCTGTGGTCTGACGAGTCCACATTTCAAATTGTTTTTGGAAACTGTGGACGTCGTGTCCTCCGGACCAAAGAGGAAAAGAACCATCCGGATTGTTCTAGGTGCAAAGTGTAAAAGCCAACATCTGTGATGGTATGGGGGTGTATTAGTGGCCAAGACATGGGTAACTTACACATCTGTGAAGGCACCATTAATGCTGAAAGGTACATACAGCTTTTGGAGCAACATATGTTGCCATCCAAGCAACGTTATCATGGACGCCCCTGCTTATTTCAGCAAGACAATGCCAAGCCACGTGTTACATCAACGTGGCTTCATAGTAAAAGAGTGTGGGTACTAGACTGGCCTGCCTGTAGTCCAGACCTGTCTCCCATTGAAAATGTGTGGTGCATTATGAAGCCTAAAATACCACAATGGAGACCCCCGGACTGTTGAACAACTTAAGCTGTACATCAAGCAAGAATGGGAAAGAATTCCACCTGAGAAGCTTCAAAAATGTGTCTCCTCAGTTCCCAAACCTTTACTGAGTGTTGTTAAAAGGAAAGGCCATGTAACACAGTGGTGAACATGCCCTTTCCCAACTACTTTGGCACGTGTTGCAGCCATGAAATTCTAAGTTAATTATTATTTGCAAAAAAAAATAAAGTTTATGAGTTTGAACATCAAATATGTTGTCTTTGTAGTGCATTCAATTGAATATGGGTCGAAAAGGATTTGCAAATCATTGTATTCCGTTTATATTTACATCTAACACAATTTCCCAATTCATATGGAAATGGCGTTTGTATCTACAGTTGGTCGCTACATCTGAAAGTGCAAGTGAAAACTCTACTATGCAAAGCCACAGCAATTTATCAACAACACCCAGAAACGTCGCCGGCTTTGCCGGGCCCGAGCTCATCCAAGACGGACTGATGCAAAGTGGAAAAGTGTTCTGTGGTCTGACGAGTCCACATTTCAAATTGTTTTTGGAAACTGTGGACCCGAGTATGGCATTAAAACAAACCATTACAATTAGTTTGATAAAATGTGGTTTTGTACGGCAGGATTTAAAACGATTTCAGCGATATTGTTTGAGTTCAAATGCGATTTCAGTTGGGCATGGACCACTTTCTCCAGGACTTTAGACACGAAGGGATGCTTTGAAACCGGCCTGTAGTTTGACGGGTCTGTCAGGTGCGTGACGGAACACGGGCTGCTCCAATGGCTCACAAAAACAAGATCTTCTATTTTGATGGCGTTTTCCTCGTCATCCAGTAATCACAGCGCTGTTACTCTCTCAAACCCAGTAGGGAATTCCTGTTGCCCGCCATATCGCAGCAAATTGTTTAAAAAAAAAATGGCCGTTTTTGCCTTGATGGAATGGAAGTCACAGAGGTGTTTGGGTAATAATTACCATCTTTTAATGTCCTGTGGAGACCGCAATGAGGAGCATAGAGAGCTGTTTAGTCCTAATGGATATTGTCGTTTCCACCCAGCTGAGAAATGGCGAACATACGGCTGGCGTCAGCTCGATTGTAATACAATCCTGCGTGTGCCGACGATTTGGAGAAACGGGACCCGTTTCGACAGGCTGCAGGCCGTCGTAACATTGAAAAAAATAAAATTAAAATAAATAAGCGGCGACAGAGCGACGTCTTCCAAAAGATGGGACGTCAAGGCTGAGCGGCGAGCCGTCGCATGAACGACTCAGAAGCGACGTCACCTTGAGATGAAAAACCAAGACTGCTTTAATTAGTTACAAATGGATGGGTTGATGTCTGTACATGTAGTGCACACACACACACACACATGCATACACACACACACACACACACACATACACACACACACACACACACACACACACATGCATACACACACACACACACACACACATGCATACACACACACAGTCCAACATCGGGACTCTAATCACGGACGGTGAGCTAAAGTGACCCATGGGACAATGCTGCATTCAAGAGCATCCTTGAGAATTAAAAATGTGCGTGATGATACTTCATGCAAACACCATCATCGACATCTTCTTTAAAGGTCAACACTTGAATGAATGCACTTTAGAGTAGTCAGTGGACAGCTTGAATTTCAGTTCAGATCTATTATCACATATAAATAGGTCAACACACGTCTGTTATTGTCTAAATTCATACATCGGGATGATATTCATGTTATGATATGTGTCGGTAGCAAAATGCTTATTGGCGTCACATATATTGCGGGTCGATTTGGAAGAAGAAAAAAGAAAAACAAGCCGAGCAGTGTTTTGTGTGACACCACTGCAAAACATCATCATCATAGCGGTGTAGCGTGCAAGGACGGGAGTGGAAGAAGTGTCAAAAGATGGCGCTAACTGTTTTAATGACATTCAGACTTTACTTCAATCAATAACGGAGCAGCATCTCCTCATCCGGAAACAACAACAAATGTGTCCCGTAAAAAAAACGTCCGACCGGAACTCTCTAATAACTAAAGTTCCTTGGGTGAATAATATAAACTCACTACACCGGTATGTTTTAGCGCTTCCATGGCGAGTTTACTGACAGATATAAGTAAGAACTTTACACTACTTTATATTACAAATGGCAACAGCGGAGGATGAATGTCCCATAACAAGAAGATAGAGAAAGAAGAAAAAATTTCAGGACTTATGCAGATCCCAAATACAGATCAGCAGGTACCAGAAGGTAAGAAAAGTTGCTTTTGCATAATATCGTGAAACAAAACACCAGACAATATGTCTTACCTTATACACACACCATAATAATACTCCTATGTTGAAGCCGCTTTCTGACAGTCGCTTCAGTATGCGCCGTTTTGTGGGCGGTCTTATTTACGTCGGCGTCTTCTCCCCGTCATCTTTGTTGTAGCGGTGTAGCGTGCAAGGACGGGAGTGGAAGAAGTGTCAAAAATTGGCGCTAACTGTTTTGATGACATTCAGACTTTACTTCAATCAATAACGGAGCAGCATCTCCTCATCCGGAAACAACAACAAATGTGTCCCGTAAAAAAAACGTCCGACTAAAGTTCCTTGGGTGAATAATGTAAACTCACTACACCGGTATGTTTTAGTGCTTTCATGGCGAGTTTACTGACAGATGTAAGTAAGAACTTTACACTACTTTATACTAGAAATGGCAACAGCGGAGGATGACTGTCCCATAACAAGAAGATAGAGACAAAGAAGAAGCTTATCGACTACGGTGTCAGCACGGACTACAAAGGCGGACTTGCACAATTTTTCAGGATTTATGCAGATCCCAAATACAGATCAGCAGGTACCAGAAGGTAAGAAAAGTCGCTTTTGCATAATATTGCGAAACAAAACGCCAGATAATATGTCTTACCTTATACACACACCATAATAATACCCCTATGTTGAAGCACAGTACAATCCATCAAGCGGTGCAGCTTCATAGCTTACCAAAGTCCTACTAAAACATTTTTGATAGACTTTTGAGCGCCGTGTGTAATGTTCTATATTTTCAATGGAACATATAACATTTTGGTGTTGTTTACTTTAGTCATAGTGCAGTCTACACGTAACTCTTATGTGTGACTGCCATCATATTGCAGTCTGCAAATATCTCCTATGTGTGTGTGCCATCTACTGGTCACACTTATCATTTCACCATGTACCAAATAAAATAGCTTCGAGGTCGGTAAGCACAACCAAAATGATTCCGTACATTAGGCGCACCGGGTTATAAGGCGCACTGTCGAGTTTTGAGAAAATGAAAGGATTTGAAGAGTCGGACAAATACGGTATGTGCACTCTTATATAACCCGGAAATTACAGTCGTTCAATATGTGTATAAGCATATTTAGAGTGGAGAAAATAAATACAAACTTAGTAAATAGCCCTGATTCATATTTAATTTTCCTATTCTGATTATGTTAAGAGTCTGACAGCGAATTAAATGCGGGAAAAATGATTAGTTGTCGCCTCCTTTCCTCGCTGCTGTTTTTAGCTCCAGCACAAGAGTTCCATATGTTCCACACTCTCAGCACTGCATGCGGCCATTTTCACAGGAGGGGGTGTCTAATAGAGGTTATAATACCCCCCACCCCGCCCCCGCGCTGGAGCACGTGGCTCTTTTTCTCAGCCACGGAATCAAAAAGCTGCTCCGTATTTAAACCCACACCGCTTAAACGTGTGTTTTCTTTCACTTTCTAAGCATGTTCCCGGACAAAACTTTACTTTTAGCGAATAAATACATAAATAAAAACGTACTTTGAGCGCGTTGACAGCCCGAGACACAAAAAACACCGACGCCACCTCGGATGTATACGAGTCTTGAAAGAGACCTGAAGTGCAATTTTATACACAAGCTTTTATTAGATGGGCTGAGTGGTGGAGACGCATCTAAACTATGGAGGTGACGGAAGGTTGGCTGCTGTGTTGTAAAGCTTTCCAAAAGAAGAGCTTACCCCTGGCTTTAACCACTGAACGCTGAAACGGAGTTCAAGATTCTGGACAGGATCCGACTTTACAACCTGATCTGAATAGGTGTGGCATCTGGATCGGACTTGAATGATGTTCAGTTTTGCATTCATGCCAACATCCATGGAGGAATGTTGACAAAATGAGTTCAAACCAAAGACTATAAAAATGGGAGCCATTACCGCAATTGGCACTCAGCATCAAGGGTTGGAATTGGGGGTTAAATCACCAAACATGATGCCTGGGCGTGGCCACCGCTGCTGCTCACTGCTCCCCCCACCTCCCAGGGGGTGAACAAGGGTGATGGGTCAAATGCAGAGGATGATCTCACCACACCTAGTGTGTGTGCGACAATCATTGGTACTTTAAAGGCCTACTGAAATGAAATTGTTTTATTTAAACGGGGATAGCAGATCTGTTCTATGTGTCATACTTGATCATTTCGCGATATCGCCATATTTTTGCTGAAAGGATTTAGTATAGAAAAACGACGATAAAGATCGCAACTTTTGCTATCTGACAAAAAAAAGCCTTGCCCCTACCGGAAGTAGCGTGACGTAGTCGGTTGAACATTTCCGCAAAGTTACCTATTGTTTACAGAGATGGCGGCCAGAAGTGAGAGCGATTCAGACCGAGAAAGCGACAATTTCCCCATTAATTTGAGCGAGGATGAAAGATTTGTGGATGAGGAAAGTGAGAGTGAAGGACTAGTGGGGAATGGAAGCGATTCAGATAGGGAAGATGCTGTGAGAGGCGGGTGGGAATGACTACAACAGTAAATAAACACAAGACATATATATATACTCTACTAGCCACAACACAACCAGGCTTATATTTAATATGCCACAAATGAATCCCGCATAAAAACACCTACGTGTTTGTTATGCTAGCTCCTAGCTCCTAGCTCCCGTCCATATAACCCGCCAATACAATTCAAACACCTGCACAACACACACAATCACTCAGCCCAAAGGACCGTTCACCGAACCCAAGGTTCATAAAGCTTATGTATTTACACAAAGTTACGTACGTGACACGCACGTACGGGCAAGCGATCAAATGTTTGGAAGCGCAGCTCTGTACTCACGGTAGCACGTCTGCATCTGTGTATCAAATCAAAGTGATCCTGGTAAGAGTCTGTGTTGTCCCAGTTCTCTACAGGCGTCTGTGCATCGAAGTCAAAAGTCCTCCTGGTTAGTCTCTGTTGTCCGAGTTCTTCGATCTTGACTGCATCTTTCGGGAATGTAAACAATGAAACGCCGGCTGTGTTGTGTTGCTGACTTCCCTCGCAAAATACTCCGCTTTGCACCGACAACTTTCTTCTTTGCTTGCTCAGCTTCTTTCTCCATAATGCAATGAACAAACTGCAACAGATTCACCAACACAGATGTCCAGAATACTGTGGAATAATGAGATGAAAACAGAGCTACTTTGTATTGGCTTCAATGGGGGAGCCATACTACTGTTCTACCAGCTACGTCACGCGCATACGTCATCATCCAAAGGCGTTTTCAACCGGAAGTTTAGCGGGAAATTTAAAATGTCACTTTATAAGTTAACCCGGCCGTATTGGCATGTGTTGCAATGTTAAGATTTCATCATTAATATATAAACTATCAGACTGCGTGGTCGGTAGTAGTGGCTTTCAGTAGGCCTTTAACTTTAATACTGCTAGGGATGCTGAAAAAATGTATTCGAGTTCAAGTCGTATTTTTTTATTTATTCAGATTAAAATGGATTCAATCAGAATCAATTTTAAAAAAATACGAGCCTACATTTTATTCCTGCATTTAATCCATCCATCCATCAACCTCCCAAATGAATACTGCTATACTACTAAAGGTGCTGAAAAAAATCGATTCAAATTCAAATCGTCATTTTTATTTATTCAGATTAAAAAGGGATTCATCATTTTTGAGAATCACTTTTACTTTTCTTTAGCATTTTTTTTTTTTCATTTTGTTTAGCATTTTTTTCCCTGCATTTAATGCCTACCAATTAACCTCAATAATGAATGATACTATACTACTAGGGGTACGGCAAAAATCGATTTACATTCAAATCGCAATGTTTATTTGTTGTGATTAAAAGTATAAAACATTTTGGAAAATATATTTTTTTAAACTTTTTTTTTTTAATGTAATTATTTTTTTGCATTTAATGCCAATCTATTAACCATCCCAATGAATACTGCTAGGGATGCATTATTTTAAAAAATACAATACTTTTTTTTTGCCGATCCATTAACCTCCATAATGAATACTTCTATACTACTAGGGATGCTGAAAAAAATCGTATTTTTTATTTATTCAGATTAAAAATGGATTCAAAATTTTAAAAATCACTTTTAATTTTCTTTAGCATTTTTTTTTGTGCATTTTGTTTAATATTTTTTTTGCATTTTTCTTTTGCATTTAATGCCTACCAATTAACCTCTATAATGAATACTACTATACTACGAGGGGTACGCCAAGAATCTGATTAAAATGGATTCAAAATTTTGTAAAATCAATTTTAAAAAACACAATACTTTTTTTGCATTTAATGCCGATCTATTAACCTCCATAATGCTATACTACTAGGAATGCTTAAAATGTCGATTTAAATTCAAATGGTAATTTGTATTTCTTCAGATTAAAAATGTTTTTTAAATTTTAGAGAATCACTTTTAATTTTGTTCTGTATTTTTATTTTTTTGCATTTTGTTTAGCTTTTTTTTTTGTTGCATTTTTCTTTTGGATTTAATGCCTACCAATTAACCTCTATAATGAATACTACTACTCGGTAAAATTTTGAATTCATTTTAATCTGATTTTTGGCGTACCCCTCGTAGTATAGTAGTATTCGTTATAGAGGTTAATTGGTAGGCGTTACATGCAAAAGAAAATGCAAAAAAAAAAAAAAAATGCTAAAGAAAATTAAAAGTGATTCTCTAAAGTTTTGAATCCATTTTTAATCTGAATAAATAAAAATTACCATTTGAATTTGAATCATTTTTTCAGCATCCCTAGTAGTATAGAAGTATTCATTATGGAGCTTAATGGATCGGCATTAAATGCAAAAAAATAAAATAAAAAATTATTTTATTTAAAAAAATTGATTCTCCAAAATTTTGAATCCATTTTAATCTGAATGAATAAAAAATACGATTTGAACTTGAATCGAATTGTTCAGCATCCCTAGCAGTATTCCTTATGATGGTTAATAAATTGGCGTTTGTGAACCCGTTCTCAAACAATGGCAATAAAACTATTCTGATTCTGATTCTGATTATAGAGGTTAATTGTTAGGCATTCAATGTAGAAAAAAATGCAAAAAAAGAAAATTAAAAGTGATTCTCAAAAGTGTTGAATTCATTTTTAATCTTAATTAATAAAATTTACAATTTGAATTTAAAATCGACAAAATTACATTGAGCATTTTTTTTTTATTTTTTTTTTGCATTTTCTTTTGCATGTAATGCCTACCAATTAACCTCTATAATGAATACTACTATACTACGAGGGGTACGCCAAAAATCAGATTAAAATGAATTCAAAATTTTGTAAAATCAATTTTAAAAAACACAATAATTTTTTGCATTTAATGCCGATCTATTAACCGCCATAAAGCTATACTGCTAGGAATGCTTAAAATATCGAAATTAAGTTCAAATCGTAATTTTAATTTATTCAGATTAAAAATGGATTCAACATTTTTGAGGATCACTTTTAATTTTCTTTTTTTGCATTTTGTTTTTCTGCATTTAATGCCTACCAATTAACCTCAATAATGAATGACACTATACTACTAGGGGTACTCCAAAAATCGGTTTACATTCAAATCGCAATGTTTATTTGTTGGGATTAAAAGTATAAAACATTTTTGTAAAATATATATATATATTTTTTTGTAATTAATGCCGATTCCATTAACCTCCATAATGAATACTTCTATACTTCTAGGGATGCTGAAAAAATCGATTCAAATTCAAATCGTAATTTTCATTTATTCAGATAAAAAAACTGATTCAAAATTTAGAGAATCACTTTTATTTTGTTTACCATTTTTTTTGTGCATTTTGTTTAACATTTTTTTGCATTTTTCTTTTGCATATAATGCCAACAAACTAACCTCTATAATGAATACTACTATACTACGAGGGGTACGCCAAAAATCAGATTAAAATGAATTCAAAATTTTGTAAAATCTATTTTAAAAAACACAATACTTTTTTGCATTTAATGCCGATCTATTAACCTCCAAAATGTTAAAATGTTGATTTAAATGTTAAAATGTTGATTTAAATTCAAATTGTCATTTTCATTTATTCAGATTAAAAATGGATTCAACATTTTTGAGGATCACTTTTAATTTTCTTTTTTGCATTTTGTTTTTCTGAATTTAATGCCTACCAATTAACCTCAATAATGAATGATACTATACTACTAGGGGTACTCCAAAAATCGATTTACATTCAAATCGCAATGTTTCTTTGTTGTGATTAAAAGTATAAAACATTTTTGTAAAATATATTTTGAAAAAGATATATATATATATTTTTTGTAATTAATACCGATCCATTAACCTCCATAATGAATACTGCTATACTACTAAGGATGCTGAAAAAATCGATTCAAATTCAAATCGTAATTTTTATTTATTCAGATAAAAAATGTATTCTAAATTTCGAGAATCACTTTTATTTTGTTTACCATTTTTTTTGTGCATTTTGTTTAACATTTTTTTGCATTTTTCTTTTGCATGTAATGCCAACAAATTAACCTCTATAATGAATACTACTATACTACGAGGGGTACGCCAAAAATCGATTCACATTCAAATCACATGTTTTATTTATTCAGATTAAAATGGATTCAACATTTTGTGAAATCAATTTTAAAAAACACAATACTTTTTTCTTTTTTTTTGGCATTTAAAGCCGATCTATTAACCTCCATAATGCTATGCTGCTAGGGATGCTGAAAAAATTGATTCAAGTTCAAATCATATTTTTTATTTATTTAGATTAAAAATGGACTCAACATTTTTGAGAATCACTTTTAATTTTCTTTTTTTTTTGCATTTTTTTGCATTTTTTTTCTTCTGCATTTAATGCCTACCAATTAACCTCTATAATGAATACTACTACACTACTAGGGGTACTCAAAAAATCGATTCACATTCAAAGCGCAATGTTTATTTATTCAAATTAAAAAGGATACAACATTTAGGGAAATCAATTTTAAAAAACCATTTTTTTCTTATATGTATTTATTTATTTATTTTATTTTTATTTTTTTTCATTTAATGCCAATCTATTAACTTCCATAATGAATACTGCTATACTCCTATGAATGCAGAAAAAATCGGTTCAAGTTCAAATCGTAATTCTTATTTATTCATATTAAAAATGGATTCAACATTTTTGAGAATCAATTTAAAAAAAGTATATATATATTTTTTTGCTTTTTTTTTTTTTTGCACTTAATGCCGATCTATTAACCTCAATAATGAATACTGCTATACTCCTAGGGATGCAGAAAAAAATCGATTCAAGTTCAAATCGTAATTTTTATTTATTCATATTAAAAATGGTTTGAAATTTTTTGAGAATCAATTTTAAAAAACATATGTATTTATTTTTCGCATTTTTTTTTTTCCAATGAATGCCAATCTATTAACCTCCATAATGAATACTGCTATTCACGTTCAAATCGTATTTTTTATTTATTCACATTAAAAATGGATAAAAAAAATTGAGAATCAATTTCAGAAAATAAAAATAAAAAAGTATTATGTATATATTTGTTTTTTTTTATTATGTATATTTTTGTTTTAATTAAAAGCATTAAAAAATGTGTTCAGTGTACCTTTACTTTAGTACTGTATTTTTCTCAATTGCTATGTAAATTTCTATCCTAAATATTGTAAAGCTGGGATTGGGTCAGAGTTGCCATATTTACTTTTATTAGATTAACATTTTTTAGCAGCCAAGAGGAGCGTTTCTAACCTGTAACCTGTTTTGAAAAGGTTGAATTAGAATGAATATACCAAATGATAAAGTAGGAGAAAGGTGTTAGACGAATACAAACTTTAATGATCCACAAGGGAAAATGCTTTTTCTTTTTTTTTTTCTGAGCGGAATCTTCAGTGAATCAAATTAATGAGTCGCCCAAAGATTCCCACCAGAACTATAACCACTATAACTATTTGCTGCTGATGTGTGAGAGCGAGACATACTTTTCATGTCACCGCGGCGCTAAAACCGCTCAAGTTACCCAACCATCCACACCAGGGAAAACATATGCTCCAAATTCACGTCCATGCTAGTTATTTTTAGCCTGTGCCTACAGCAGTCATTTTCAAACACAAAGATTCTGCTGACTGTCGCGTGGAATAAAAAATAAATAAAAAAAGAAGTAAAAAAAAAAAATTCGCTGCGCCAAACTTTTTCTTGGTAGCGCCTCCTGGGAGCGCAGCAACACAACACGACACAACACGCGCACACACATGTGCGAGAAGTAGGACACATCCCGCCTGAGACGCGCCAACGTGAGCGAGGCCACGCCGTCGCCATGACGACAGCATCAGCAACAAGTGGTGTCGCAGGAAGTCCGGCGCTCATGCATTTATTATGACGAATAAACAATGGCCCGCTAATTAATGTGGATGTCGGCTGCTGGCATGCAGAGCAGAGCAGAGCAGAGCAGAGCAGAGCAGAGCAGAGTGCCTGCTAGGATGCAATCATCGCACTGCAATCACTAAATAATCACCAGGAAAGTCCCGGCGGTTCTGCTTGCCTATCAAGTAGATTTCTACTCGTGTTTGGTGCACGTGTCATGGCTTGTGTTTCTGTGGCGTTTTAAGAGTCCACGGGCAGCTGGAATCTAAACAAGGTCTGTGAGTACCTTGAAGAAATCAATGGGCATGGATGACTATTAGTATTATTTTCATTATTGTTGTTCTCCAAACCTAAGTTATTTGTTATTGCTTCCTAAGCAGCCTCTATGATGTGATGGTTTGTTTTTAGGGCGATGACTCCTTCCACATTTTTCAACCCACTTCAACCGTCCCACCGTCAAAACATTCCTCTTAATCGGGACAAAAAACAAAGTTGCTATTTGAACCGGAAAAATTCCCGGTTTTCCAGGAACTTCCCAATACTAGTTCTCAATTAAAAATGTTACTACTTTCATACTTCTCGACCGATTTTAAAAATTCCAGCAACACCCATTTTAACTCATTCACAACATTCCAAATTTTAAGCATTTTTCCAAAAATTCCCACTTTTACCGAAGTCCCTAAATGTCCATGAAGTTCCCCATTGAAATGAATGGGACATTGTTCAAAGTTCCACAACTCCCATCTTGATTATACGATTCAAACTGTTCTAATATCAAAATATTCAGCCTTTTTAGGAATTGTGTGCTCCCTTCCAACAATTTAAAAAAAAAATCCCGGATTTCCTAGAATTCCCAGTTTTCAGGGACATTTTCCACATTCAAAATGAATTGTCCATTTTTCTAACTTCAACAATTCCCACATTTGTCAACCGATTCAAACCATTCCACCTTCATCACATTCATTTCATCCTGGAAATTCAAACAACCACGTTAAATTTCCAGGAATTCCCGTTTTTTTTCTAACCTTATTTCCAACCTTTTTTAGTGCGATGACTCCTTCCACATTGTTCAACCCACTTCAACCGTTCCACCGTCAAAATGTTCCTCTTAATCAGGAAAAAAAACAAAGTTTTTATTTGAACTGGTAAAATTCCCGGTTTTCCAGGAATTCCGTAATACTATTTCTCAATTAAAATTTTTAGTAATTCAACATTTATCGACCGATTTGAAAAATTTCAACAGCAACCATTCACAACATTCCAAATTTTAAGCATTTTCCAAAAAATTCCCGCTTTTCCCGAAATCCCCGAATGTTTCTCGACCGAAATATTTAGCCTGTTCAGGAATTGTGTGCTCCCTTCCAACAAATTTTTAAAAAATTCCCGGATTTCCTAGAATTCCCAGTTTTTAGGGACATTTTCCCCATTCAAAAGGAATTGTCCATTTATCAAACTTCCACAATTCCCAAATTTTTCAACCGATTCAAACCATTCCACCTTCAACACATTCAATTCATCCTGGAAATTCAATCAACCATTTTTCCACCTTCTAAAAATTTCCAGGAATTCACATTTTTTTGTAACCTTATTTCCAACCTTTTTTAGGGCGATGACTCCTTCCACATTTTTCAACCCACTTCAACCGTTCCACCGTCAAAACATTCCTCTTAATCGGGACAAAAAACAAAGTTGTTATTTGAACCGGAAAAATTCCCGGTTTTCCAGGAATTCCCCAATACTAGTTCTCAATTAAAAATGTTACTACTTCCATACTTCTCGACCAATTTGAAAAATTCCAGCAACACCCATTTTAACTCATTCACAACATTCCAAATTTTAAGCATTTTCACAAAAATTCCCGATTTTCCCAAAATCCCCAAATGTCCATGAAATTCCCCAATTGAAATGGATGGGACATTGTTCAAAGTTCCACAACTCCCTTCTTGATTATACGATTCAAACTGTTCTAATATCAAAATATTCAGCCTTTTTAGGAATTGTGTGCTCCCCTCCAACAATTTTTTAAAAAATTCCCAGATTTCCTAGAATTCCCAGTTTTCAGGGACATTTTCTACATTTAAAATTAATTGTCCATTTTCCAAACTTCCACAATTCCTACATTTTCAACCGATTCAAACCATTCCACCTTCAACACATTCAATTCATCCTGGAAATTCAAACAACCATTGTTCCACGTTCAACACATTTCCAGGAATTCCCATTTTTTTGTAACCTTATTTCCAACCTTTTTTAGGGCGATGACTCCTTCCACATTTTTCAACCCACTTCAACCGTCCCACCGTCAAAACATTCCTCTTAATCGGGACAAAAAACAAAGTTGTTATTTGAACCGGAAAAATTCCCGGTTTTCCAGGAACTCCCCAATACTAGTTATCAACTAAAAATGTTAATACTTCCATACTTCTCGACCGATTTTAAAAATTCCAGTAACACCCATTTTAACTCATTCACAATATTCCAAATTTTAAGCATTTTCATAAAAATTCCCGATTTTCCCAAAGTCCCCAAATGTCCATGAAATTCCCCAATTGAAATGAATGGGACATTGTTCAAAGTTCCACAACTCCCACATTGATTATACGATTCAAACTGTTCTAATATCAAAATATTCAGCCTGTTCAGGAATTTTGTGCTCCCTTTCAACCATTTTTTTAAAAATTCCCGGATTTCCTAGAATTCCCAGTTTTTAGGGACATTTTCCCCATTCAAAAGGAATTGTCCATTTTCCAAACTTCCACAATTCCCAAATTTTTCAACCGATTCAAACCATTCCATCTTCATCACATTCATTTCATCCTGGAAATTCAATCAAGCATTTTTCCACCTTCTACAAATTTCCAGGAATTCCCATTTTTTTGTAACCTTATTATCAACCTTTTTTAGTGCGATGACTCCTTCCACATTTTTCAACCCACTTCAACCGTCCCACCGTCAAAACATTCCTCTTAATCGGGACAAAAAACAAAAGTTGTTATTTGAACCGGAAAAATAACTTACACACCTGTGAAGGCACCATTAATGCTGAAAGGTACATACAGGTTTTGGAACAACATATGCTGCCATCTAAGCGCCGTCTTTTTCATGGACGCCCCTGCTTATTTCAGCAAGACAATGCCAAGCCGCATTCAGCACGTGTTACAACAGCGTAAAAAAAGAGCGCAGGTACTTTCCTGGCCCGCCTGCAGTCCAGACCTGTCTCCCATCGAAAATGTGTGGCGCATTATGAAGCGTAAAATACTACAACGGAGACTGTTGAACGACTGAAGCTCTACATAAAACAAGAATGGGAAAGAATTCCACTTTCAAAGCTTTAACAATTAGTTTCCTCAGTTCCCAAACGTTTATTGAGTGTTGTTAAAAGGAATCAAATCAAATCAAATCAACTTTATTTATAAAGCACATTTAAAATTGACCACAGGGGTAGCCAAAGTGCTGTACAATGGGCAGGTTAAAAATAATACGAGAACCGAGCAAACACAACACAACACAAACAGAACACGATACAAAATAAATAAATAAAATATAAAAACATAAAAACAGGTTCACAGCAGGTGTATTATGGGGTGCCATTGCAGGATGGGTATCACTCAGTGTTAAAAGCCATGGAATAAAAGTATGTTTTTAAGAGAGATTTAAAAACAGGAAGAGAGGAGGCTTGTCTAACACTAAGACGTAGGTCGTTCCAGAGCTTGGGAGCAGCAGCGGCGAAAGCTCTGTCACCTCTAAGCTTCAGCCTTGTGTCCGGGACCGTCAGTAGCAGCTGATCGGCTGATCTTAGGGATCGGGTGGGGCAGTAAGGCTGAAGGAGGTCGGAGAGATATGTTGGCGCGAGGTTGTTTAGACATTTAAAAACAAATAAAAGGAGTTTAAAATTGATTCTGTAACGCACAGGGAGCCAGTGAACGGATGCTAATATAGGGGTGATGTGCCATGTAACACAGTGGTGAACATGCCCTTTCCCAACTACTTTGGCACGTGTTGCAGACATGAAATTCTAAGTTAATTATTATTTGAAAAAAAAAAACAAAGTTTATGAGTTTGAACATCAAATATGTTGTCTTTGTAGCATATTCAACTGAATATGGCTTGAAAAGGATTTGCAAATCATCGCAATCGGTTTATATCTACGTCTAACACCATTTCCCAACTCATATGGAAACGGGGTTTGTATGAAAATAGACCTGAATAGACCCGCTCATCGGCAGTGCGCCTTATAATCCGGTACGCCCTAAGGTCCGGAAAATACGGTACATTTCATTCAAATTTTTTAAATTTGAATTGATATATAGGCTGATTGGCAACACTAAATTGGCCCCTAGTGTGTGAATGTGTGTGTGAATGTTGTCTGTCTATCTGTGATGGCCCAGCGATGAGGTGGCGACTTGTCCAGGGTGTACCCCGCCTTCCGCCCGAATGCAGCTGAGATAGGCTCCGGCACCGCCCGCGACCCGGAAAGGGACAAGCGGTAGAAAATGGATGGATGGATGGATTGATATATTTTCAGGATTTTCATCACAGGATTAATCAAACATAGCACCCCTTTTTTCTCTTTTTTTTTTCTTAAGTAAAGTACGTCCCAGCATCACACAATCTTCCACGTTTGTGCAGGGATTTGTTTCCCCCTTTTCCTGCTCCGTCTACCTTCTCTTGTTCTTCCCTCCATCATCTTCTCGCTAGTGTTCACATGTGCGGAGGCGCAGCGTAAACAAGCTGTCACAGCATGTTGCACACACACACACACACACACACACACACACACACACACACACACACACACACACACACACACACACACACACACACACACACACACATTCTTGATACCTCCGAAAAAAGCCTACGTCTTTAGGACCAGCCTTTCTAGATAAATAAAGATTTGTATTTACAACATTAATAATATATACATACTATGCCAATATAAAAAAGCTTGTTGTGAAAAATGAGTTGGAATTTCACAAGAAAACCTTTGGATTTTGGCGGAATTATAATAAAAGTCGTGATTTCACCCAACGCGAGTCGAAATTTGACAAGATAAACTGAACATTTGTGCAATGTTATGATACAAGTTGGAATTTTACTCAATAACAGTCACAATTTTACAAGGAAAGCCTAAACACTTGGCGATTTTATGAAAAGAGTCGTAATTTTACGCGACCAAAGGTCACAAATTTTGTAGGAAAACTTTAACATTTTGGCAATATTGGAATAATAATCGGAATTTCACTTCGCAAAGTCATGACAAAAGTCATAATGTCACAAAAAAAAAAAAGTCACTGTTTTACAAGAACAACAACAACAAAAATTGGCAATATTGTGATAAAAGTCCGAATTTTCAATGACTAATGGCATCGTTTTGCATGAAAAAAGTAATAATTTTACATAAAAAGGTAATCATTTTACGAGAAAATATTGCAATATTTCAGAAGCATAAAGAATGAGAAATTGCTCCCAGTTTTATAAGAAAAAAGTCGACACGTTGTGAGAAAAAGACTGCTTTTGGTTACCGTATTTCCTTGAATAGCCGCAGGGGCGCTAATTAATTTAAAACCTCTTCTCACTCCCGCGCTTACCAAAAGCATGCGGGATGGGCAAGCATGCGCTAATTATTTTAAAACCTATTCTCACTCCGGCGCTTACCTTATCATGAAAAGCACATTTAATTTAAAAAAAAAAACGTTATTATGGTTTTACCTTTACTTATAAATGATGTCCATGTGCAGCTGCTTCTGATCAAAGGCAGTCTTCCTTATCTTTCTTCAGTTTTAAAAGTTTCTGGAGATATTCCTTTAATTATAACCTCCTGCTTCGATTGAAAGTCCAGTTTAGAAAACTGTTTTATTTTAGATATGTAATCCTTCATGGTAAAAGTGCAAGCAAACGATCGCTGCTCATGCTTGTTGCTTGTTGTCTTCTTCTGCAGCACCGGTCTTCTGCAGTACTGGTAGTCGCAAGAAGGATCACTGGCGCCCTCTACCACCAGGAGGCGGGAGTCATTTAATGACTCATATTTGACTCGGCAGAAGTGCCAAGCATGCGTTAATTATTTTGCGAAACGAGTTTGACCCGGCTGTAATTCTAGGCAGGTGAATACTACCGTATTTCCTTGAATAGCCGCAGGGGCGTTAATTAATTTAAAACCTCCTGTCACTCCTGCGTTTACCGGAAACCGGCGGGATGGCCGTGCATGCGGTAATTATTTTAAAACCTCTTCTCACTCCGGCGTTTACCAAGAGGAATCCATAAAATTTAGACGTGCGCTTTGAGTGTGATGTAAGCATACCATCATGAAAAGCACATTTAATTAAAAAAAACGTTATTATGGTCTTACCTGTACTTATAAATGGAGTCCATTTGCAGCTCCTTCTGACCAAAAGCATCGATAACTTGTTTATAGAAGTCTTCATTATTTTCTTTTTTCCGTTTTAAAAGTCTCTGTCTCGATGGAGATATTCCTTTAATTATTACCTCCTGCTTCCATTGAAAGTCCAGTTTAGAAAACTGTTTTATTTTAGATACTGGTATGTAATCCTCCATGTTAGAAGGAAGAAAAAAAATCTCTTGCTGCGTGTGTTCACTTCTTCTGCAGTACCGGAAGTCGCAAGAAGGATCACTAGCGCGGCAGCGCCCTCTACCACCAGGAGGCGGGAGTCATTTAATGACTTATACAGTATTTCACACACGCAGCTACGGTATATTAATAAAACATAGCTGCTTACTGTTCTCTTTAGCATACTGTACCGGTATTCAATAGCTTGGACCTTAAATCCAACTGAATAGCTCTTTATCTTTTTTCCTTTGTGCGATTGTAAACTACTGAAAGCAGCTTCCTCC
>NC_084742.1:70972813-70977813 GCF_033978785.1 Entelurus aequoreus
AGAGTGGAATGTCTGTGTTTGGATTGAAAAGTCTACAACAAATGTTTAGTTGGACCAGCCAGGACACCACTGACATGCAAGCTCAACATATGACTTTACAATATTGATGTATTTTTTGTATCTTTTGATCCTGTTTTGGTTGAGCAAATAAAAGTAAACGTACCAATCATCAAGAAAGCATGGCGAGTGCCAAAAGTGGCCCTTAAAGCTACACTATGTGACAACTGGGGCTTAAAACAGCAGCTCTAAAGTCATAAAAACTGCAGTAGAATCTCTCTTTCTGCAACGACAACCCCACAACAACTATTTTGTTGGACCAGCCAGGACAACCCATGTGCTGGTTCAACATAGGAGGATAGAACAACAGTAGTGGGTCTTTTTTTTTACATAACATTCTGGCAATGTTTTTGTTGATCCGTTAAAATATGATGTGGCACTCATCAAACAAATATACAGTAAGTGGCCATTAAAGCTACAATATGTATAAAAAGAACAGCTCGAAAGTAAAACAAAAAAAACTGGAGTGGAATGTCTGTTTTTGGATTGAAAACTCCACAACAACTGTTTAGTTGGACCAGCCAGGACACCACTGACATGCAAGTTCAACATATGACTTTACAATATTGATGTATTTTCTGTATCTTTTGATCCTGTTTTGGTTGAGCAAATAAAACTCAACGTACCAATCATCAAGAAAACATGCGAGTGCCAAGAGTGGCCCTTAAAGCTACATTATGTGACAACTGGGGCTTAAAACAGCAGCTCTAAAGTCAGAAAAACTGCAGTCGAATCTCTCTTTCTGCAACGACAACCCCACAACAACTATTTTGTTGGACCAGCCAGGACAACCCATGTGCTGGTTCAACATAGGAGGATAGAACAACAGAGGGGGTCTTTTTTTTTTTTTTACATAACATTCTGGCAATGTTTTTGTTGATCCGTTAAAATATGATGTGGCACTCATCAAACAAATATACAGTAAGTGACCATTAAAGCTACAATATGTATAAAAAGAACAGCTCTATAGTAAAAAAAAAAAAAAACTACAGTGGAATGTCTGTTTTTGGATTGAAAACTCCACAACAAATGTTTAGTTGGACCAGCCAGGACACCACTGACATGCAAGTTCAACATATGACTTTACAATATTGATGTATTTTCTGTATCTTTTGATCCTGTTTTGGTTGAGCAAATAAAAGTAAACGTACCAATCATCAAGAAAACATGCGAGTGCCAAAAGTGGCCCTTAAAGCTACACTATGTGACAACTGGGGCTTAAAACAGCAGCTCTAAAGTCATAAAAACTGCAGTCGAATCTCTCTTTCTGCAACGACAACCCCACAACAACTATTTTGTTGGACCAGCCAGGACAACCCATGTGCTGGTTCAACATAGGAGGATAGAACAACAGAGGGGGTCTTTTTTTTTTTTTTACATAACATTCTGGCAATGTTTTTGTTGATCCGTTAAAATATGAAGTGGCACTCATCAAACAAATATACAGTAAGTGACCATTAAAGCTACAATATGTATAAAAAGAACAGCTCTATAGTAAAAAATAAATAAAACTAGAGTGGAATGTCTGTTTTTGGATTGAAAACTCCACAACAACTGTTTAGTTGGACCAGCCAGGACACCACTGACATGCAAGTTTAACATATGACTTTACAATATTTATCGATTTTCTGTATCTTGATCATATTTTGGTTGAGCAAATAAAACTAAACATACCAATCATCAAGAAAGCATGGCGAGTGTCAAAAGTGACCCTTAAAGCTACACTATGTGACAACTGGGGCTTAAAACAGCAGCTCTTAAGTCATAAAAACTGCAGTAGAATCTCTGTTTCTAGAACGACAACCCCACAACAATTTTTTTGTTGGACCAGCCAGGACACCACTGATGTGCAAGTCCAACATATGTCAATACAACACAAATTATGTTTTTTTTGTACATAAATGGTAGCTTTTGACCCTGTTGTCGGACCAGCCAGGACACCACTGATGTGCAAGTTGAAGGCATAATCAAGTTACACTAGTGGTGGTTGTTTTTGTCAATCAATTAAAACTTACTCCACCAATGATCAAGAAAGTGAAGCAGGCATCACAAGGGACTCTTAAAGCTACACTATGTGACAACTGGGGCTTAAAAGAATCAATATAAAGCCATATAAGCGACAGTGCAAGTTTTTGCCACAGTATAAATCCAAAAATTCCGGGCCGCCTACCGGTTTCCCGGGAGATCTGGACGAAGGCCTCCACGCCGCTCTCGCCGTAGTTGCCCTCGGAGGCCAGCGTGGACACGTAGTTCCACTCCATGGCGGTGACGATGTCCATCATGGCCTGCGCCTGGTAGGAGTCCGGCGGCACCACGCGGGAGAAGAAGTCGTAGCGGGTGTTGTCGCTCAGCTCGGGCGCCGTGGAGGCGTAGCTGATCTGCGGGATCTGGCGGGGGAGGGAGAGAGACGTCGTTAAAGGCTGCTGAAGGACAGACAGGCGGATTGATTTCACCTCTGATGGGAGGGAACACACACACACACACACACACACACACACACACACACACACACACACACACACACACTCATTAAGAGTCATTGGATGAAAGTTAGACTTCAGTGCCAATCCCGAGGAAAAGGTCCATTTCAGTGTCAGCTGTCTGTCACACTCCCGCCTGAAGGACACGGGACAGACACCCAGCAATTAAAGACGTCCATTACGTCTGCGCTCCCTTCAAGTGTCACACAGCTGCCGCCTTGCACCTGACATTTTTTAAAAGGTGAGGCGCCGCCGCGTCGCTCCTCGGTGAAAGTCGGAAGCACGCAAATGTCCGGAAAAGGTTTTTCGAAGAAATGACACGTCGGGTTTTCTTGCAGTACTGACGGTTATGCAAATGAGTTCTAAGCGCTTTGTCCATGTAAACAGGTGAGGACCGAGCAGCGAACCTTGAGGGACTCCACTTTAGATCGGACCTCGGCAAAATCCGTTTTGATTAGGGATGTCCGATAATATCGGCCGATAAATGCGTTAAAATGTAATATCGGAAATTATCGGTATCGGTTTTTTATTATCTGTATCGGGTTTTTTTTTGGTTTTTTATTAAATCAACATAAAAAACACAAGATTATTAATTATTAATTAGTGCACCAACCCAAAAAACCTCCCTCCCCCCATTTCTTTCTGTTATCAATATTCTGGTTCCTACATTATATATCAATATATATCAATACAGTCTGCAAGGGATACAGTCCGTAAGCACACATGCTGGTCCACTAATAATACTAACCTTTAACAGTTCATTTTACTCATTTTCATTAATTACTAGTTTCTATGTAACTGTTTTTATATTGTTTTACTTTCTTTTTTATTCAAGAAAATGTTTTTGATTTAGTTATCTTATTATTATTTTTTTTTTTTTAAAGTACCTTATCTTCACCATACCTGGTTGTCCAAATTAGGCATAATAATGTGTTAATTCCACGACTGCATATATCGGTTGATATCGGTATCGGTTGATATCGGTATCGGTAATTAAAGAGTTGGACAATATCGGAATATCGGATATCGGCAAAAAGCCATTATCGGACATCCCTAATTGCGAGTCGTCTCGTGTCAGTGTTTGTGTCCAGACCCGGCCTGCTGACTGCCAAGGACGTACATCGAGTACCGTGACGCAGACTAAGCAGAGACAGTGTCAGCACATTTCCATTTCTGAATAATCATACATTGTGTCTAACTGTGCCTCAGTGATGTAACCAGGGACCTCCCAAATAAATAGAGGAGCACGTGGGACTGTACCTCAGAGCGTAGGTTGGAACTGTAACTACGTGTACAGCCCAATACGTCTCTCCTCATTGAGCAAAATTTAACTTTTGTCTCTGCATGATTCCTTGCTTCTTCTCTGTTTAATAGATGTCATCAGTAATTGAAACTGACACCAGCTTCTCAGGCAAATCATATCGTTGACGTAGATGCCCGTATCGGCTGTACACATTTACTTTACAAAATAGAAGAGTGGGATACTTCTCTTGTTGCCTTATTTGTATTTGATTTTTATTAAAAAGTATATTTTCATTTGGTGCAGCCGGGCCGGAGCAAATAGTGGGGACAAGCTAACACAACAACAACAACAATAGAGCAACATCAGCAAATAGGATATGTATAAATATGATTGTAAGAGTGATAGCAAAGAAACAGTTAGTGAAATAAATAATAATACAGAAATGACAATGAGCATTATTACACTACAAATGGAGCAATACAAATACCAATAAAAATAGCACTATTGATAATGAATAATAACAATAATTGACCTCTATTATCAACAATACAGTTGTTCTAATGCAACAATACATATATGTAATGATAACTAGAGATACAAAAGAAAGCAGAAAAATGGAGGGGGATGAAGAGAAGCCAGCTATATTAACCTTGTAGATTGTTATAGTAATAATAGATTTTCAATACGGCCATGCTTTTTTTTGGGACCCTTAACATCAAAACTGTCGCCGCCATTATGATGTGCAGTGCTGTTTTTAAATGACCGGAAGTCTTGAACTATAGAAATAATTTTAATGGTCAAAATCTGCACTTTTGGGTGTTGTAGGAGTTATTACGGTAATCTACGTCACAGCAGCTCGGACCAGGAACAACGCAGAGTGGGCGGGGTTTGTTTCCAGAGCAGGCAGCCCGAACAGATGCGGACGCTAATTTTTACAAGAAATGTCTGCATAAAAGTGATCATATATCATATTGTAGGTGTTTATTACACTTTACATTCATATGTTATTACATTTGTGTTGTGTTTTGCTTGATTGTAAAAGATACACAACTATGGAGGAGCTGGTCTGAGAAGTAAAAGAGGAGCGACGTTCATATGTTGTTAATATTCAGTGTTTTATTGTTCATAGTTAATATTGTAAATCCCACTTTCTTTATTTTCATGTACATTTTGGGTGTCCCATTCAGTAAAAAACTGTAAAAAATTCCATTCTGTTTTTT
>NC_084742.1:70982813-70992813 GCF_033978785.1 Entelurus aequoreus
ATGATTGTGCGTGCTGCTGCTCCACTAATAGTACTAACCTTTAACAGTTAATTTTACTCATTTTCATTCATTACTAGTTTCTATGTAACTATTTTTTATATTGTTTTACTTTCTTTTTTATTCAAGAAAATGTTTTTAATTTATTTATCTTATTTTACTATTTTTTTTTAAAAGTACCTTATCTTCACCATACCTGGTTGTCCAAATTAGGCATAATAATGTGTTAATTCCACGATTGCATATATCGGTTGATATCTGTATCGGTTGATATCGGTATCTGTAATTAAAGAGTTGGACAATATCGGAATATCGGATATCGGCAAAAAGCCATTATCGGACATCCCTAGTAAAGACACTTCTTTCGTATGTATTGGCAGATAATTTTGCTTAGTTCAAATAAAATACCCCTCATTTTTGTATTTTTTTCTCTTGTTTTTGAACACTGGCTTTTTGCAGTGCATGTATAGCTTTCTTAAAATGTGCCTTATATTCCAAATTGTTTGCATGTTTTCTGCTACTGATAGTACAAAACTCAAAACCAGTGAAGTTGTCACGTTGTGTAAATGGTAAATAAAAACAAAATACAATGATTTGCAAATCCCTTTCAACTTATATTCAATTGAATAGACTGCAAAGACAAGATATTTAACGTTACAACTGGAAAACTTTTTTGCAAATATTAGCTCATTTGGAATTGGATGCCTGCAACATGTTTCAAAAAAGCTGGCACAAGTGGCAAAAAAGACTGATAAAGTTGAGGAATGCTCATCAAACACTTTTTTGGAACATCCCACAGGTGAACAGGCAAATTGGGAACAGGTGGGTGCCATGATTGGGTATAAAAGTAGATTCCATGAAATGCTCAGTCATTCACAAACAAGGATGGGGTGAGGGTCACCACTTTGTCAACAAATGCCTGAGCAAATTGTTGAACGGTTTAAGAAAAACATTTCTCAAGCAGCTATTGCAAGGAATTTAGGGATTTCACCATCTACGCTCCGTAATATCATCAAAGGGTTCAGAGAATGTGGAGAAATCACTGCACGTAAGCAGCTAAGCCCGTGACCTTCCATCCCTCAGGCTGTACTGCATCAATATCGATATCAGTGTGTAAAGGATATCACCACATGGGCTCAGGAACACTTCAGAAAACCCACTGTCAGTAACTACAGTTTGTCACTACATCTGTAAGAGCAAGTTAAAACTCTCCTATGCAAAGCAAAAGCCGTTTATCAACAACACCCAGAAACACTGTTGGCTTCGCTTGGGCCTGAGCTCATCTAAGATGGACTGATACAAAGTGGAAAAGTGTTCTGTGGTCTGACGAGTCCACATTTGAAATTGTTTTCGGAAACTGTGGACGTCGTGTCCTCCGGACCAAAGAGGAAAAAAACCATTCGGACTGTTATAGGTGCAAAGTGTAAAAGGCAGCATGTGTGATGGTATGGGGGTGTATTAGTGCCCAAGACATGGGTAACTTACACATCTGTGAAGGCACCATTAATGCTGAAAGGTACATACAGATACAGCTTTTGGAGCAACATATGTTGCCATCCAAGCAACGTTATCATGGACGCCCCTGCTTATTTCAATGCCAAGCCACGTGTTACATCAATGTGGCTTCATAGTAAAAGAGTGCGGGTACTAGACTGGCCTGCCTGTAGTCCAGACCTGTCTCCCATTGAAAATGTGTGGCACCTAAAATAGCAGAAGGGAGACCCCCGGACTGTTGAACAACTTAAGCTGTACATCAAGCAAGAATGGGAAAGAATTCCACCTGAGAAGCTTCAAAAATGTGTCTCCTCAGTTCCCAAACCTGCACTGAGTGTTGTTAAAAGGAAAGGCCATGTAACACAGTGGTGAACATGCCCCTGTGACAACTTTTTTGCAATGTGTTGCAGCCATTAAATTCTAACTTAATGATTATTTCAACAACAAAAAAACAAGTTTCTCAGTTTGAACATGAAATATCTTGTCTTTGCAGTCTATTCAATTGAATATAAGTTGAAAAGGATTTGCAAATCATTGTATTCTGTTTTTATTTACCATTTACACAACGTGCCGACTTCACTGGTTTTGGGTTTTGTAGTTACGGGGCTTTTTGTAGGAATAACACCTAAATTGTCCATGTTGGATCCGCTACAAATTCAACCTACAAGGAAATTGTCAATTTGCTATGAGTTGGAAGACGCTGTGGCCCTTCCCCCCCCCCCCCCCCCCCCTTTTTTTTTTTTTTTTTTTTTTTTTTTTTTTTTTTTTTAGGAGTTGGAGCCGAGGAAATTAATGGCTTGGTTCACCCACACCGCCGGCGAAGGAGATTATGCCTCCAATCCTCCCATAATTCCATTTGCTCTAATGAATGTGTGTGTAGGGAGGAGTGTGTGCGGGATAAAGAGGGAAAAGGGATGTATGCCGCTTAAAAGGGGGTTTCAATTAGTGCACATGTTGAATAATGCCAAACCAAATCCACCTTCTACACTGCAAAAAGTCAGTGTTCAAAAACAAGAAAAAAACCATACCAAAATGAGGGGTATTTTATTTGAACTAAGCAAAATGATCTGCCAATAGAACAAGAAAATGTGGCTTGTCAAGACTTTCCAAAACAATTTAAATTAGCTAACCTCAATGAAAACTAAAATAGCTTAAAATAAGTATATTCTCACTAATAACAAGTGCACTTTTTTTGGTAGAAAAAAAAAAGAGACCTTTTTGCTCAATATGTTGAAAAATATTCTTAAATGAAGTAAATGCTAGTGCCATTAAGGCTGCAGCTAACGATTATTTTTCTATCGATTAATCTATAGATTTTTTTCGATTAATCAGTTAATCTATAGATTATTTTTCCGATTAATCTATAGATTATTTTTCCTTTTACCGATTATTTTTTTATTCAAAATGAAGATGAAAAAATAAATGTAGGCCCGTTTTTTCAAAAGGCATGGCTTTTATTTACAAAAAAAAAGAAGTATGGCCACTCAGTCAACATTGACAACAACATGACTAAATATTCTGTAACAATGTAAACATTTAAAACTTTGAACATTTAACAAAATTAAAAGTAGCTTATTTGCTTTTTAATGTGCAAATATAAAAGTCAACATCCAGTGCAAATCTTAATATTCTGCAATAGTATAAGCATTTCAAAAGTAAAAGTATTGCTTATTTTGCTTTAAAATGTGCAAAAATAAATATAAACATCCAATACAAAAAAGTGCAAAACGAAATATTCTGTAACAACAGTGTAAACATTTCAACAAAAGTGAAAGTATTGCTTATTTGCTAAAATGTGCAAAAATAAAGATAAACATCCAGTACAAAAAAGTGCCAATCTAAATATTCTGGAGCACTGTAAACATTAAGTGTTGCTTTTAAAATGTGCAAAATAAACATCCAGTCCAACACAGTACACAATAACCAATTCTACTCATTCCAGTGAGTGACTAACAGTTGTAATGAAGAAAGGTTAGCATGTCTACATGCTCTGCTTCTTTTCTTGTTTACAATATTCTCAGCAGCTGAAAATAGGCGCTCAGAAGGGGTCGATGTGGCTGGAACTGAGAGCTAATTAGCCTTCACCTCAAGCCAGGACTGCGAGTGAGCTGAGCTGCAGTTGAAGTTTCTAGAAGGTCAACGGGCTCATAGTGATGTTACTAGTAGTTGACTGGGAGGTGTTTATTATCATTTGGGGGAGAGTCCGCTGCCTGATGCTCACCTGCTAAACACCTATCTGCTCCACCCTGAAGCGCTGACTACATGCGCTCTGAATACACACTGCTGATTGGCTGGTAATGCTTCGTGTGTACCAATCAGATGGTTGTGTGGGTGGGACAATGCTGCGTGTGTACCAATCAGATGGTTGTGTGGGTGGGACAATGCTGCGTGTGTACCAATCAGATGGTTGTGTGGGTGGGACAATGCTGCGTGTTGAGACAGAGGCAGAAGGAGCAACGCAGCTTGTTAAGACTTTAGCTTTAGCTTAGAAACTCGTTCGGTACACCTCCGTACCGAACCGAAAGCCCCGTACCGAAACGGTTCAATACAAAACACGTACCGGTGACAGTGTCATCACCAGGAAAGATGAGGTCACCTACCTAGGTTCCATTCTAGAGGCTAACCTTTCCTGTGATAAAATGGCAACCAAGGTAATCAAAAAGGTTAACCAACGAACGAGATTTCTCTACAGAATTTCCTCTCTGGTCAACAAAAGCACCTTGAGGATTCTGGCGGGAACTCTCATTCAACCCTTTTTCGATTACGCATGCACCTCCTGGTACCCTAGCACCTCCAAAACCCTCAAATCTAAACTCCAAACATCTCAGAACAAGCTAGTCAGGTTACTTCTAGACCTCCACCCCAGATCCCACCTCACTCCTACCCACTTCTCTAAAGTGGGCTGGCTCAAGGTGGAGGACAGAGTTAAACAACTTGCACTGAGCCTAGTCTATAAAATCCGCTACACCTCCCTGATACCGAAGTACATGTCAAACTACTTCCATAACGTAAATGACCGCCATAACCACAACACCAGGGGGAGCTCCACTAACCACGTTAAACCCAGATTCCGAACTAACAAAGGTCTTAACTCATTCTCTTTCTATGCCACATCAATGTGGAATGCGCTCCCAACAGGTATAAAAGAAAGGGCATCTCTATCCTCCTTCAAAACCGCAATAAAAGTTCAACTCCAGGCAGCTACAACCCTAAACTAACACCCTCCCCGGATTGCTAATAATCAAATGTAAATAATCAAATGCAGATACTTTTTCTTATGCCTTCTGATCTCTCTCTCTCTCTCTCTCTCTCTCTCTCTCTCTCTCTCTCTCTCTCTCTCTCTCTCTCTCTCTCTCTCTCTCTATGTCCACTACTTGATGTCCATATCCCCCCCCCTCCCTCCACACCCCTGATTGTAAATAATGTAAATAATTCAATGTGATTATCTTGTGTGATGACTGTATTATGATGATAGTATATATGATAGTATATATCTGTATCATGAATCAATTTAAGTGGACCCCGACTTAAAAAAGTTGAAAAACTTATTCGGGTGTTACCATTTAGTGGTCAATTGTACGGAATATGTACTTCACTGTGCAACCTACTAATAAAAGTCTCAATCAATCAATCAAAAACCGTTACACCCCTAGCAGATACAAATGACACATTCATGTTTTTGTGTAATGATGACAACGTATGCTCGCGCGGACGATTGACTAGTTGATGGTTTTCTTTTCAAATGTTGCTTCATAGCCGTTGTGCTGCTATGATAGGCCATTTCCGCTTGACACAGCGTGCATACCACAACATTATTAGGCTGTGTATTGAAATACTCCCACACTTTTGACCACTTTTGGCGTGAATTTTCCCCCTCGCTCGCACCGCGGTCCGCCATGACGGTAGTGTGACGTAAATATGCGTCGCGTCGACGCACAAAAACGGCGTCGACGTATTTACGTAACCGTTTCAGCCTTAAGTGCCATTCTCTTGACATAATGATATGCGCTCGGCATTACATTTCTTGAAACCAGCAAACTTATACTAAAAACTAGTTTATTGTTCTTAATGGAAAGGCTTGTTACTCTCGGGGTCTCCTAGCCTATATGGCAGGGGGTGTCCAAAGTGTGGCCCGGGGGCCATTTGTGGCCCGCGGGTCATTTTTTAACGGCCCCTCGGCACATTTTAAAAATACGATTGAAAACAATTAAACACATGATAAGTGGTATAAAAGAGCAAACAGGTGAAACGTAACAAGAAAATGTCGCAATGTATACTCTAATAACACAAAGTTTCTTTCTTCAATGTCATTATGAATTATTGACCTATTCAAGGCTCCAATTACGTCACATCTGAGAGATTTTGGGGGAAAATGTTGCATATTTTGTGTTTGCCATATAAAAAACTGAGCTGGTTTTTTATAAAGAAGGGCGTAAAACGAACAAACGACAAACATAAACAACAATAAAACTAGGGATGTCCGATAATATCGGCCTGCCGATATTATCGGCCGATAAATGCGTTAAAATGTAATATCGGAAATTATCGGTATCGGTTTTTTTATTATCTGTATCGGGTTTTTTTTTTTTTTTTTTTGGTTTTTTTTTAAATCAACATAAAAAACATAAGATACACTTACAATTAGTGCACCAACCCAAAAAACCTCCCTCCCCCCATTTCTTTCTGTTATCAATATTCTGGTTCCTACATTATATATCAATATATATCAATACAGTCTGCAAGGGATACAGTCCGTAAGCACACATGATTGTGCGTGCTGCTGCTCCACTAATAGTACTAACCTTTAACAGTTCATTTTAATCATTTTCATTAATTACTAGTTTCTATGTAACTGTTTTTATATTGTTTTACTTTCTTTTTTATTCAAGAAAATGTTTTTAATTTAGTTATCTTATTTTATTATTATTTTTAAAAAGTACCTTATCTTCACCATACATGGTTGTCCAAATTAGGCATAATAATGTGTTAATTCCACGACTGCATATATCGGTTGATATCGGTATCGGTTGATATCGGTATCGGTAATTAAAGAGTTGGACAATATCGGAATATCGGATATCGGCAAAAAGCCATTATCGGACATCCCTAAATAAAACTTATAATTGACGGATAGATCTGAAGTTGATCTCGAGATTATTGTGTTAAAAGTAAACAGTAAAAAAAAAATAGAATTTATTTTTTAACACTATTATTATTTGGATCCCCAATAATTTTAGTGTGATTTGTTTTTAAGTGTCATTGCTCAAAAAATAATAATGAATTAAAATCAATGTTGTTTTGAGTTATTGACCTTTTTAAGGCTACAATTATTATATAATCTCAAATATTCGACTTAAAAATTTTATTGTGTGAAAATATAGCATATTTTGTATTTTTTCCATAAAAAAACAGGGTTTTCTTTGACAACAAGAGCATACAACTTAAATCTTTAAAACCGTTATATTGACAGATAGACCTAATGTTGATCTAGAGCAGGGGTCACCAACGCGGTGCCCGCGGGCACCAGGTAGCCCGTAAGGACCAGATGAGTAGCCCGCTGGCCTGTTCTAAAAATAGCTCAAATAGCAGCACTTACCAGTGAGCTGCCTCTATTTTTGAAATTGTATTTATTTACTAGCAAGCTGGTCTCGCTTTGGCCGACATTTTTAATTCTAAGAGAGACAAAACTCAAATAGAATTTGAAAATCCAAGAAAATATTTTAAAGACTTGGTCTTCACTTGTTTAAATAAATGCATTAATTTTTTTACTACAGAAAGACAATTTTAGAGAAAAAATACAACCTTAAAAATGATTTTAGGATTTTTAAACACATATACCTTTTTACCTTTTAAATTCCTTCCTCTTCTTTCCTGACAATTTAAATCAATGTTCAAGTAAATGTATTTTTTTTATTGTAAAGAATAATAAATACATTTTAATTTAATTCTTCATTTTAGCTTCTGTTTTTTCGACAAAGAATATTTGTGAAATATTTCTTCAAATTTATTATGATTAAAATTCAAAAAAAATATTCTGGCAAATCTAGAAAATCTGTGGAATAAAATTTAAATCTTATTTCAAAGTCTTTTGAACTTCTTTTAAAATGTTTGTTCTGGAAAATCTAGAAGAAATAATGATTTGTCTTTGTTAGAAATATAGCTTGGTCCAATTTGTTATATATTCTAACAAAGTGCAGATTGGATTTTAACCTATTTAAAACATGTCATCAAAATTCTAAAATTAATCTTAATCAGGAAAAATGACTAATGATGTTCCATAAATTCTTTTTTGAATTTTTTCAAAAAGATTCAAATTAGCTAGTTTTTCTCTTCTTTTTTTCGGTTGAATTTTGAATTTTAAAGAGTCGAAATTGAAGATAAACTATGTTTCAAAATTTAATTGTCATTTTTTTCACTGTTTTCTCCTCTTTTAAACCGTTCAATTAAGTGTAAATATCATTAATTATTAATAATAACATAGAGTTAAAGGTAAATTGAGCAAATTGGCTATTTCTGGCAATTTATTTAAGTGTGTATCAAACTGGTAGCCCTTCGCATTAATCAGTTCCCAAGAAGTAGCTCTTGCTTTCAAAAAGGTTGGTGACCCCTGATCTAGAGATTTAAAACTTGAATAATAATAAAAATAATAATACTGAATAATGACACATTTTTAATATTTTTTTCTTTCAGTCAATTAGTGCGCATATATACAGCCCGGCCAAAAAAATGTTATTGTAATTTTGAGAAATTTCGCTGAATGTGCATGAACTATTTCTGTTAAAAATTGTTTGAAATGTCAAATGTTTAAATATTAACGGTCAGTTTTACTGTCCTGTGCCAACTGTACTACTATAGGAGTACGTGTTTTCTATTGTTTCATCGGAAATAAAACAGCAAAGTCCATTTGGCTGTCATCCGTTTTAATTAGGAGACACAATTGTCTCTTTCATGCTTGAAATAAGAAATTATGACTTTTAAAAAAGCAGTTTTATACTTGTGAGCAGGGCCGGCCCGTGGCATAGGCCGTATAGGCAAATGCTAAGGGCGCCGTCCATCAGGGGGCGCCACGCCAGTGCCACAAATGTTGGAGGGGGAAAAAAAAAGAAAAAAAAAAAGTTGGTACTATTATTTCTAAATACATAAAATAATCCCACGTTAATTAAAATGCAAAGTAAAGCCTATTTAATAGAAATATTATTTGTTACAACATTACGCCCCCCCCTCCCCCGGCACGGTGCGCCCCCTCCCTTCCCGTATCATGACTCTTTTTGGACGTCACCACATCAAAAAATCAACACAAGATGTCAAAACGGCCAAAACTGTCAGGTGCCCAGGGAAGAAAAAAGAGAAAAGAAGAGGAGGAGAAACGAGAAAAAGACAGAGGTAGCAGGTAGGTAACGTTACATGAAATTATTTGTCTGTTACAGATTGTGATAGTAACCTGGCTTTTTAGCATTAAGCTAATGTTACATGATTCGGCAATTGCTAATCAATAAATAGCTAGTTCTGTTTTAACGTCGGGTTAATATTGTGGAGGGGGCTAAATTGTTATGGAAAATAATAATGTAACGTTAGGTAATTACAGTACTCCCTGGTGTACAGTAATTTGTAAGTCATTCTAGTTAATGCAATATTAAAAAGCACAAATAGAGAACTCTGTAGGATCTCCTTTTTTTGTAATATAGTTGTTAAAGTCATACTGGTTTGATATCTTGTTTTGTGCAGTGCCTTAATTATATTGTATTTTTAATTTATTTTATGCAACTTGTTGACACGTTTTATTTTGTGTTTATGTATGTAAAAAATATTGTATTTCATATATTCATTTTTTATTTTTTGTATTCATTTATTTATCCTTTTTTTTTTTATTTCGTTAACTATTCTGATTGTTAATTTGCTTTCTTTAAGTAAAAAAAAAAAGGTCAAAGACAAAGCTATTCGGTTTCTTTTGAGTATATACACTTCACTGCCGATGTGGGGGGGTGGGGGGGGGGGGCGCCACCTAAAATCTCGCCTAGGGCGCCAGATTGGTTAGGGCCGGGCCTGCTTGTGAGTGTTGATGACACAGCTTTGCAACAGTTGATATTCTAGTTTCAAGCATGTTTTACTCAATATAGCTCATCAAATCTCAGCAACAAGCTGTAATATCTTTCTTTTAGGAGCAAAACACTTAAAACAAGTAAAACACTCTAACATAAAATCTGCTTAGTGAGAAGAATGATCTTATCAGACAGAAAATAAGTAAATATCACCCTTATTTGAGATATTTCATCTTACTTACTTACGAATATTTCTTGTTAGGTTTGGGGGTACAAATGCAGCTCGTATTTCACAAAAATGTTGCCTATCACAATCCATGCATGCTTTTTTTTGCATATCTTGATGGTGAGAAATGTCAGGAAACTGTGCTTTCCGACTAAAGTGACCTTTTAAAAGGCACATTTGAAAGATGAGGCGAAATGGAGGAAAAGGCCTTTTGAAAAGGAATACCACTTGTCAGGATGGAAGC
>NC_084742.1:70997813-71047813 GCF_033978785.1 Entelurus aequoreus
GAGGGAGGACGGACAGAATGAGGAGGGAGGAGGGACAGAATGAGGAGGGAGGAGGGACAGAATGAGGAGGGAGGAGGGACAGAATGAGGAGGGAGGAAGGACAGAATGAGGAGGGAGGACGGACAGAATGAGGAGGGAGGATGGACAGAATGAGGAGGGAGGACGGACAGAATGAGGAGGGAGGACGGACAGAATGAGGAGGGAGGAGGGACAGAATGAGGAGGGAGGAGGGACAGAATGAGGAGGGAGGGAGGGACAGAATGAGGAGGGAGGACGGACAGAATGAGGAGGAGGACGGACATAATGAGGAGGGAGGATGGACAGAATGAGGAGGGAGGATGGACAGAATGAGGAGGGAGGAGGGACAGAATGAGGAGGGAGGAGGGACAGAATGAGGAGGGAGGAGGGACAGAATGAGGAGGGAGGACGGACAGAATGAGGAGGGAGGACGGACAGAATGAGGAGGGAGGATGGACAGAATGAGGAGGGAGGATGGACAGAATGAGGAGGGAGGAGGGACAGAATGAGGAGGGAGGATGGACAGAATGAGGAGGGAGGAAGGACAGAATGAGGAGGGAGGACGGACAGAATGAGGAGGGAGGACGGACAGAATGAGGAGGGAGGAGGGACAGAATGAGGAGGGAGGAGGGACAGAATGAGGAGGGAGGAGGGACAGAATGAGGAGGGAGGAGGGACAGAATGAGGAGGGAGGACGGACAGAATGAGGAGGGAGGAAGGACAGAATGAGGAGGGAGGAGGGACAGAATGAGGAGGGAGGAGGGACAGAATGAGGAGGGAGGAGGGACAGAATGAGGAGGGAGGACAGAATGAGGAGGGAGGAGGGACAGAATGAGGAGGGAGGAGGGACAGAATGAGGAGGGAGGACAGAATGAGGAGGGAGGACGGACAGAATGAGGAGGGAGGAAGGACAGAATGAGGAGGGAGGAAGGACAGAATGAGGAGGGAGGAGGGACAGAATGAGGAGGGAGGACAGAATGAGGAGGGAGGACGGACAGAATGAGGAGGGAGGAAGGACAGAATGAGGAGGGAGGAAGGACAGAATGAGGAGGGAGGAGGGACAGAATGAGGAGGGAGGAAGGACAGAATGAGGAGGGAGGAGGGACAGAATGAGGAGGGAGGAAGGACAGAATGAGGAGGGAGGACGGACAGAATGAGGAGGGAGGAGGGACAGAATGAGGAGGGAGGAGGGACAGAATGAGGAGGGAGGACGGACAGAATGAGGAGGGAGGAGGGACAGAATGAGGAGGGAGGAAGGACAGAATGAGGAGGGAGGACGGACAGAATGAGGAGGGAGGAGGGACAGAATGAGGAGGGAGGAGGGACAGAATGAGGAGGGAGGACGGACAGAATGAGGAGGGAGGACGGACAGAATGAGGAGGGAGGAGGGACAGAATGAGGAGGGAGGAAGGACAGAATGAGGAGGGAGGAGGGACAGAATGAGGAGGGAGGACGGACAGAATGAGGAGGGAGGAGGGACAGAATGAGGAGGGAGGACAGACAGAATGAGGAGGGAGGAGGGACAGAATGAGGAGGGAGGATGGACAGAATGAGGAGGGAGGAAGGACAGAATGAGGAGGGAGGATGGACAGAATGAGGAGGGAGGATGGACAGAATGAGGAGGGAGGAAGGACAGAATGAGGAGGGAGGACGGACAGAATGAGGAGGGACAGAATGAGGAGGGAGGACGGACAGAATGAGGAGGGAGGACGGACAGAATGAGGAGGGAGGAGGGACAGAATGAGGAGGGAGGAGGGACAGAATGAGGAGGGAGGAGGGACAGAATGAGGAGGGAGGACGGACAGAATGAGGAGGGAGGACGGACAGAATGAGGAGGGAGGAGGGACAGAATGAGGAGGGAGGAGGGACAGAATGAGGAGGGAGGACGGACAGAATGAGGAGGGAGGAGGGACAGAATGAGGAGGGAGGACGGACAGAATGAGGAGGGAGGAGGGACAGAATGAGGAGGGAGGAGGGACAGAATGAGGAGGGAGGACGGACAGAATGAGGAGGGAGGAGGGACAGAATGAGGAGGGAGGACGGACAGAATGAGGAGGGAGGAGGGACAGAATGAGGAGGGAGGACGGACAGAATGAGGAGGGAGGACGGACAGAATGAGGAGGGAGGAGGGACAGAATGAGGAGGGAGGAGGGACAGAATGAGGAGGGAGGACGGACAGAATGAGGAGGGAGGAGGGACAGAATGAGGAGGGAGGAAGGACAGAATGAGGAGGGAGGAGGGACAGAATGAGGAGGGAGGACGGACAGAATGAGGAGGGAGGACGGACAGAATGAGGAGGGAGGAGGGACAGAATGAGGAGGGAGGACGGACAGAATGAGGAGGGAGGAGGGACAGAATGAGGAGGGAGGAGGGACAGAATGAGGAGGGAGGACGGACAGAATGAGGAGGGAGGAGGGACAGAATGAGGAGGGAGGAGGGACAGAATGAGGAGGGAGGACGGACAGAATGAGGAGGGAGGAGGGACAGAATGAGGAGGGAGGAGGGACAGAATGAGGAGGGAGGACGGACAGAATGAGGAGGGAGGAGGGACAGAATGAGGAGGGAGGAGGGACAGAATGAGGAGGGAGGACGGACAGAATGAGGAGGGAGGAGGGACAGAATGAGGAGGGAGGAGGGACAGAATGAGGAGGGAGGACGGACAGAATGAGGAGGGAGGAGGGACAGAATGAGGAGGGAGGAGGGACAGAATGAGGAGGGAGGACGGACAGAATGAGGAGGGAGGAGGGACAGAATGAGGAGGGAGGAGGGACAGAATGAGGAGGGAGGACGGACAGAATGAGGAGGGAGGACGGACAGAATGAGGAGGGAGGAGGGACAGAATGAGGAGGGAGGACGGACAGAATGAGGAGGGAGGAGGGACAGAATGAGGAGGGAGGAGGGACAGAATGAGGAGGGAGGACGGACAGAATGAGGAGGGAGGAGGGACAGAATGAGGAGGGAGGACGGACAGAATGAGGAGGGAGGACGGACAGAATGAGGAGGGAGGAGGGACAGAATGAGGAGGGAGGAGGGACAGAATGAGGAGGGAGGAGGGACAGAATGAGGAGGGAGGAGGGACAGAATGAGGAGGGAGGACGGACAGAATGAGGAGGGAGGACGGACAGAATGAGGAGGGAGGAGGGACAGAATGAGGAGGGAGGAGGGACAGAATGAGGAGGGAGGACGGACAGAATGAGGAGGGAGGAGGGACAGAATGAGGAGGGAGGACGGACAGAATGAGGAGGGAGGAGGGACAGAATGAGGAGGGAGGAGGGACAGAATGAGGAGGGAGGAGGGACAGAATGAGGAGGGAGGAGGGAGGAGGGACAGAATGAGGAGGGAGGAAGGACAGAATGGGGGGGGAGATAATTATAGTGTGGGGGGGTGTGAAAAGGTAGAGTGAGGTGGTAAAAGGGGTCATGAAAAGAAGGGTGTGGAAATAAACAACACAATGGCCACACTTTGGCAAAGTTCTCACACAAAAAAAAACAACGCTACTTGCTGCGATACATATTTATGTCGGGGGATAAACATGCACGTGTGAAAGAACACACCAGGTGTGTCACACACGACGTGCGCTCCTGCAATCTTCATGTGACTCCTTCTTTTTTTATATACGGAGTACGTTCGACACTTTTTTGCCACGATTGTCGTTTGTCGTACAACTAATGTAACGGAGTAGAAGTGTGCCGATTTGCCCCCGCTACTGATACCATACCCCTTGAATATTGGCTGATACCGTATTGTAATTACATAATTATTTCATTTATTACATTTTATTACATTACATTGTTATTACATTGCTACACTGTTATTACACGTTATAACAGTGTAACAACAGTGTAGATACACTGTTGTTACACTGTTATAACGTGTATTAACGTGTAATAACAGTGTATTAACAGCGTCATTACACTGTTAAGCACTGTTATAACGTGTATTGTGTATTTACACTGTTATTACACTGTGTTAACACAGCGTATAAACAGTGTAATTACACTGTTATTACACTGTGTATTAACAGTGTAATTACACTGTTATTGCATTGTGTTAACATGTGTTAACGTGTAATAACAGTGTATTAACAGCGTAATTACACTGTTAAGCACTGTTATAACGTGTATTGTGTATTTACACTGTTATTACACTGTGTAAACGTGTCTTAATACACTGTTATTACACATTCATACACATAACAGTGTAATTACACTGTTATTACACTGTGTTAACACAGTGTAATAACAGTGGTCTAATAATAAGTGGCTTAACAGTGTAATTACACTGTTAATAAACGTTAATACACGTTAATACGTGTTATAACAGTGTTATAACAGTGTAATTACACTGTTAAGTCCCTGTTATAACGTGTATTAATGCGTATTTACACTGTTATTACACTGTTATTAAACTGTGTTAACATGTGTTAACGTGTGTTAACGTGTAATAGTGTATTAACAGCGTAATTACACTGTTAAGCACTGTTATAACGTGTATTGTGTATTTACACTGTTATTACACTGTGTAAACGTGTCTTAATACACTGTTATTACACCTTCATACACATAACAGTGTAATTACACTGTTATTACACTGTGTTAACAACAGTATAATTACACTGTTATTACACTGTGTTAACGTTTGTTAACACAGTGTAATAACAGTGTAATAACAGTGGCTTAATAATAAGTGGTTTAACAATGTAATTACACTGTTAATAAACGTTAATACATGTTAATACGTGTTTAACAGTGTATTAACAGTGTAATTACACTGTTAAGCCACTGTTATTACACTGTGTTAACATGTGTTAACACAGTATAATAACAGTGCAATAACAGTGTAAATACACATTAGCAGTGTAATAACAGTGTAATTACACTGTTATTACACAGTGATAACACGTATTAACGTGTATTAACGTGTATTAACGTGTATTAACAGTGTAACTACACTGTTAAGCCACTGTTAATGTGTATTTACACTGTTATTGCACTGTTATCACACTGTTAACACACGTTAACACAGTGTAATAGTTTAATTACACTGTTAATACACTGTTATTACACATTCATACACATAACAGTGTAATTACACTGTTATTACACTGTGTTAATGTGTGTTAACACAGTGTAATAACAGTGTAATAACAGTGGCTTAATAATAAGTGGCTTAACAGTGTAATTACACGGTTAATACACGTTAATACGTGTTATAACAATGTATTAACAGTGTAATTACACTGTTAAGCCCCCGCAGATGTGGCTAAAAAGGTGTTTTGTGACAATTCCAACTTTGACCACAGCGTCAGCTGCTATGGAGAGTGGCGCTTTCCATCATTTTCAGCAGACCGCATTGCAAGGGTGATCCACACAGTTTCGGGGCCGCATGAATCCCTACTGTCGTCGTCCGTCCGACCTTTCGGAAGAAAAAAAAAAAAAAAAGAGAGGTACTACTTTATTGAAGTCACGCAGCGTGTCCAAGAAGTGTCCGATCAAGTCCTTACTGCCTTCATGGCATGTTCTACCTCGGGGGGGGAAGAATGAGTGCATGATTTCAAAGAGGAAGATGTCCCCGCCTGCAGGGATGTACATTTGCATGATGAGCGGTCATGGGGGGGGGAAAAAAAAGATTTTAAAAACACAAAGTCTTCCCTTTAAAATGTCATTGCTGACATTTTAAAGGAGACATTCAAATGTGACAGCCCTTCAAATTATTATTATTAGTTTTTTACAGAAAATAAACAAATGAAAAGCGTAGTGCTGATGATGTATTGTGCAATATGCACGATGCACTCCATCATCATCATCATCATCATCATCATCATCACCAGCCCGCTGACCTTTCTCCCGCGCTCGGCTGTAAATTGTTTCCAGATAAGCGCGGACTTTAATGGCAGCTTCCTCTTGAATTCAAATCGACCCGAGCAGCGAGTCGCCGTCATTTATTCATCGCCCAAAGCCGAGGAGCGCGTGGCTGGCGGCCGACGACGTCTCCAGTTCCAGCGTGTGGTGATGCGGCCCGCGCGTGGCAAACATGGAGGAAATATGTACAGCTCGTATAGAACCACCGACGCAGTGGCTTAGTGGTTACAGTGTCCGCCCTGAGTTCAAACCCCCGGCCGAGTCATACCATAGACCAGGGGTCACCAACGCGGTGCCCGCGGGCACCAGGTAGCCCGTAAGGACCAGATGAGTAGCCCGCTGGCCTGTTCTAAAAATAGCTCAAATAGCAGCACTTACCAGTGAGCTGCCTCTATTTTTTAAATTGTATTTATTTACTAGCAAGCTGGTCTCGCTTTGCTCGACATTTTTAATTCTAAGAGAGACAAAACTCAAATAGAATTTGAAAATCCAAGAAAATATTTTAAAGACTTGGTCTTCACTTGTTTAAATAAATGCATTAATTTTTTTACTACAGAAAGACAATTTTAGAGAAAAAATACAAGCTTAAAAATGATTTTAGGATTTTTAAACACATATACCTTTTTACCTTTTAAATTCCTTCCTCTTCTTTCCTGACAATTTAAATCAATGTTCAAGTAAGTTTGTTTTTTTTATTGTAAAGAATAATAAATACATTTTAATTTAATTCTTCATTTTAGCTTCTGTTTTTTCAACAAAGTTTTTTTTTGTGAAATATTTCTTCAAACTTATTATGATTAAAATTCAAAAAAATTATTCTGGCAAATCTAGAAAATCTGTAGAATCAAATTGAAATCTTATTTCAAAGTCTTTTGAATTTCTTGTAAAATTTTTGTTCTGGAAAATCTAGAAGAAATAATGATTTGTCTTTGTTAGAAATATAGCTTGGTCCAATTTGTTATATATTCTAACAAAGTGTAGATTGGATTTTAACCTATTTAAAACATGTCATCAAAATCCTAAAATTAATCTTAATCAGGAAAAATGACTAATGATGTTCCATAAATAATTTTTTTAATTTTTTCAAAAAGATTCGAATTAGCTAGTTTTTCTCTTCTTTTTTTCGGTTGAATTTTGAATTTTAAAGAGTCGAAATTGAAGATAAACTATGTTTCAAAATGTAATTGTCATTTTTTTTCGTGTTTTCTCCTCTTTTAAACCGTTCAATTAAGTGTAAATATCATTAATTATTAATAATAACATAGAGTTAAAGGTTAATTGAGCAAATTGGCTATTTCTAGCAATTTATTTAAGTGTGTATCAAACTGGTAGCCCTTCGCATTAATCAGTACCCAAGAAGTAGCTCTTGGTTCAAAAAGGTTGGTGACCCCTGATATAGACTATGAAAAATGGGAGCCATTACCTCCCTGCTTGGCACTCAGCATCAAGGGTTGCAATTGGGGGTTAAATCACCAAAAATGATTCCTGGGCGCGGCCACCGCTGCTGCTCACTGCTCCCCTCACCTCCCAGGGGGTGAGCAAGGGGATGGGTCAAATGCAGAGGACAAATTTCACCACTCCTAGCATGTGTGTGACAACAATTGGTACTGATACAATAATATATTTATACGTATATTTTTTTTTTTTAAGAAAAAAAAAAAATTACGGTATTTTTCCGACCATATGGCGCACCGGATTAAAAAGCGCATTAAAGGAGTCATTTGTGATTTGTGTCACTTGAGGGCAAAAAAAATTAGATTCATCGTGTAGAGTAAACAGGGCCTTTTCACGTAAAAAAAACAACTAATTACCGTATTTTCCAGACCATAGGGCGCACCAGATTTAAAGGCGCACTGCCAATGAGCGGGTCTAGTCAGGGCTAGTTTCATACAAAAGGCGCACCGGATTATAAGGCGCATTAAAAGGAGTCATGATATTATTATTTTTTTCTAAAAAAATTGTATCTCCCTGCTTGGCACTCAGCATCAAGGGTTGGAATTGGGGGTTAAAGGCCTACTGAAAGCCACTACTAGCGACCACGCAGTCTGATAGTTTATATATCAATGATGAAATCTTAACATTGCAACACATGCCAATACGGCCGGGTTAACTTATAAAGTGACATTTTAAAATTCGAAATATCCGGCTGAAACATCGCGGTATGATGACGTATGCGCGTGACGAAGTCAGAGTAACAGAAGTTATGGTACCCCGTAGAATCCTATACAAAAAGCTCTGTTTTCATTTCATAATTCCACAGTATTCTGGACATCTTTTGCAATTTGTTTAATGAACAATGAAGGCTGCAAAGAAGACAGTTGTAGGTGGGATCGGTGTATTAGCAGCGGACTACAGCAACACAACCAGGAGGACTTTGTTGGAGCGCTAGCCGCGCTAGCCGCCGACTTCACCTTGACTTCCTACGTCTCCGGGCCGCCAAACGCATCAGGTGAAGTCCTTCGTCCTTCTGCCGATCGCTGGAACGCAGGTGAGCACGGGTGTTGATGAGCAAATGAGGGCTGCTGGCGTAGGTGGAGAGCTAATGTTTTTAGCATAGCTCTGTGCAATCTGGTTGCTAAGTTAGCTTCAATGGCGTCCTTAGCACAGCATTGTTAACCTTCGCCCGCCTGGAAAGCATTAACCGTGTATTTACATGTCCACGGTTTAATAGTATTGTTGATTTTCTATCTATCCTTCCAGTCAGGGGTTTATTTATTTTGTTTCTATATGCAGTTAAAGCAAGATGCTATCCCGTTAGCTCGTAGCTAAAGCATTTCGCTGATGTAAAAGGCACTGAATGTCATTTCGTGTTCTCGACTCTCATTTTCAAGAGGATATAGTATCCCAGGTGGTTTAAAATACAAATCTGTGATCTACAATAGAAAAAGGAGAGAGTGTGGAATCCAATGAGCCAGCTTGTACCTAAGTTACGGTCAGAGCGGAAAAAGATGTGTCCTGCACTGCCTCTCAAGTCCTTCACTGTAACGTTCCTCATCTACGAATCTTTCATCCTCGCTCAAATTAATGGGGTAATCGTCACTTTCTCGGTCCGAATCTCTCGCTCCATTGTAAACAACGGGGAATTGTGAGGAATACTAGCTCCTGTGACGTCACGCTACTTCCGCTACAGGCAAGGCTTTTTTTTATCAGCGAGCAAAATTTGCGAACTTTATCGTCGATTTTCTCTACTAAATCCTTTCAGCAAAAATATGGCAATATCGCGAAATGATCAAGTATGACACATAGAATGGATCTGCTATTCCCGTTTAAATAAAAAAAAAAATCATTTCAGTAGGCCTTTAAATCACCAAAAATTATTCCCGGGCGCGGCCCCCGCTGCTGCTCACTGCTCCCCTCACCTCCCAGGGGGTGATCAAGGGTGATGGCTCAAATGCAGAGAATAATTTCGCCACACCTAGTGTGTGTGTGTGTGACAATGATTGGTACTTTAACTTTAACTTATCGACTACGGTGTCGCCACGGACTACAAAGGCGGACCGGTGCAAATTTTCAGGACTTATAAAATGAGTTTGCTAACAGTGTCAATAACTAAGCTAGCCACAAATGCTAAATGCTACATGACTTCTGAGTGTTTTTGTTGATAATCAAGAAGGAGAAACACCAATAACAAAGTTTTTTTTTTTTAAGGAAAGTAGGTTGAATTGAGCGCATGTACATGTAAGTATGTCATGTCACTTGTCCGCATACTGCCCCCTGTTGGTTAGGAGGGTGGACAATTGCAGTTGGGTGAATATTTTTTTTACAATTTGTGCGTTTCTGAGAAGGAAAAAAACAGGGTTTTTTCAATTGTGTGGGAGTGCTTCATCTGCCGTTTTGTTTGTGACGTAATCCCCTGGTTTATTTACGTAATCGACACATCACGTCGTAGAAGTCCCAGGTGAGGAATACTCAATCCAAGTCCGCCACCTGCGGCTTCTCCTCGCGCTTTTGTTTCTTCCTGCCGCGACACAAAAGTGCTTCCTGACAGCGCTGCATTGTGATTTGATGCTTCATGTCAAGGTGTGTGTGTGTGTGGGGGGGGGGGGGGGGGGGGGGTCGCTGCTGGTTTCAACATGAGCACTTGACACCTGCCGCCATCCATGCGCGACGCCACTGCATCTGTCTCGTGTCCCGGTGTGCGACGGCAGACGCAAATGTCACGAATATAAAAAAAAAAAAAAAATCAAATGTCACAAATTAAAAAAATTAAAGTAATAAAAAAAAAAAAAAAATCACACGTCTTTCTGCAGCCAAATACAACCAGGACACACAGCTACACAGAAATGCTCCATAGTGGTGACAAATATACATACATACATACATTTGGTCACATGATAACCAAGACAGACTAAAACCAAGGCAACAAATTTGGTCACATGATATCCGAGACGATAGACTAAAACCTAGACAAAATAATTGGCCACACGATAGCCGAGACCCATAGACTAAAACCAAGGCAAACGATATGGCCACATGATAACCAAGACAGACTAAAACCAAGGCAACAAATTTGGCCACATGATAACCGAGACCATAGACCAGGGGTCGGCAACCCGCGGCTCCGGAGCCGCATGCGGCTCTTTGACCACTCTGATGCAGCTCAGCTGAATACTTGCAGACCCTCCCGATTTACCCGGGAGACTTCCGGATTTCAGTGCCTCTCCCTGTAATCTCCCGGGACAATTATTCTACTATTTTCACTCTATCAACAATAATAAGGGCATACTGTGATGACACGGCATTTGGCGCCCTCTACAGCCAGCATTAACAGCGTGCCAGACCAGGTATATGTTGCATGCTGCTACTGCTTGCACACGTAAATGACAGCAAGGCATACTTGCTCCACAGCCATACAGGTCACACTGACGGTGGCGATATAAACAACTTTAAAGGCCTACTGAAATGAAATTTTTTTATTTAAACGGGGATAGCAGATCTATTCTATGTGTCATACTTGATCATTTCGCGATATTGCCATATTTTTGCTGAAAGGATTTAGTATAGAACAACGACGATAAAGATTGCAACTTTTGGTATCTGATAAAAAAAGGCTTGCACCTACCGGAAGTAGCGTGACGTAGTCAGTTGAACATATACGCAAAGTTCCCTATTGTTTACAATGATGGCCGCATGAAGTGAGAGAGATTCGGACCGAGAAAGCGACAATTTCCCCATTAATTTGAGCGAGGATGAAAGATTTGTGGATGAGTAAAGTGCAAGTGAAGGACTAGTGGGGAGTTGAAGCTATTCAGATAGGGAAGATGCTGTGAGAGCCGGGGGTGACCTGATATTCAGCTGGGAATGACTACAACAGTAAATAAACACAAGACATATATATACTCTATTAGCCACAACACAACCAGGCTTATATTTAATATGCCACAAATTAATCCTGCATAAAAACACCTGCGTGTTTGTTATGCTAGCTCCTAGCTCCTATGCTAGCTCCTAGCTCCATAGAACGCGCCAATACAATTCAAACACCTGATCAACACACACAATCACTCAGCCCAAAAGACCGTTCACCTAACCCAAGGTTCATAAAGCTTATATATTTAAAAAAAGTTACGTACATACGCAAAAAAAAGTTGCGCACATACGGTCAAGCGATCAAATGTTTAGAAGCCAAAGCTGCATACTCACAGTAGCACGTCTGCGTCTTTGTCATCAGAATCAAAGTAATCTTGGTAAGAGTCTGTGTTGTCCCAGTTCTCTACAGGCGTCTGTGTATCGAAGTCAAAAGTCCTCCTGGTTAGAGTCTCTGTTATCCGAGTTCTTCCATCTTGACTGCATCTTTCGGGAATGTAAACAAAGAAGCGCCGGCTGTGTACTGTTGTTGCTGACTACGTTCGAAAAATACGTCCATTTCGCACCGACAACTTTCTTCTTTGCTTGCTCAGCTTCCTTCTCCATAATGCAATGAACATGATTGAAACAGATTCACGAACACAGATGTCCAGAATACTGTGGAATTATGAAATGAAAACAGAGCTTTTTCGTATTGGCTTCAATGTGGAAGGCATACCCGTGTTCGCCGGTCTACGTCACGCGCATACGTCATCCTCAGAGGCGTTTCGAACCGGAAGTTTAGCGGCAAATTTAAAATGTCACTTTATAAGTTAACCCGGCCGTATTGGCATGTGTTATAATGTTAAGATTTCATCATTGATATATAAACTATCAGACTGCGTGGTCGGTAGTAGTGAGTTTCAGTAGGCCTTTAACACTCTTACTAATATGCGCCACACTGTGAACCCACACCAAACAAGAATGACAAACACATTTCGGGAGAACATCCGCACTGTAACACAACATAAACACAACAGAACAAATACCCAGAATCCCATGCAGCCCTAACTCTTCTGGGCTACATTATACACCCCCGCTACCACCAACACCCCCCCCCCCACCCCCAATCCTGCCCCCCCACACATCAACCCTCCCCCCTTCGTACGTTGGTTGAGGTGGGCGGGCTTTGGTGGTAGCGGGGGTGTATAATGTAGCCCGGAAGCGTTAGAGATGCATGGGATTCTGGGTATTTGTTCTGTTGTGTTTATGTTGTGTTACAGTGCGGATGTTCTCCCGAAATGTGTTTGTCATTATTGTTTGGTGTGGGTTCACAGTGTGGCACATATTAGTAAGAGTGTTAAAGTTGTTTATATCACCACCGTCAGTGTGATCTGTATGGCTGTGGAGCAAGTATGCCTTGCTGTCACTTACGTGCGCAAGCTAAACCTGCACACAACATGTGCCTGGACTGGCACGCTGTCAATGCTGGTTGTAAAGGGCGCTAAATGTCATGCCACGTCATCACGGTACGCCCTTATTATTGTTACTTGCATGAAAATCAGCAGATATTCGAGAGAAAAGTGGACTTGAAATACGGGGATCTCCCTTTAAAATGGGGAGGGTTGGCAAGTATAACGCTGTCAAGTGCCATACATATAAAACTTGCAGGCCGCACTAACATTACATTTTCATATTAAGGTGCGGGCCGCGTGTCTGAGACCCCTGGTTTATACATAGCACAAAGCAAAAAAAAACTGTATGCAGTGTTATTTCATTTTAAATTTCAAAAGAGTTTTGTGGCTCCCATTGTTTTCTTTAATTTGTGAAACTGGTCAAAATGGCTCTTTGAGTGGTAAAGGTTGCCGACCCCTGCCATAGTCTAACACCAAAACATTTGGTCACATGATACCCGAGGCCATAGACTAAAACCAAGGTAAAATATATTGCCACACGATAACCAAGACCACAGACTAAAACCTAGGCAAAACGTTTGGCCACATTATAACCGAGACGGTAGACTAAAGCCAAGGCAAACATTTGATCACATGATAACTGAGACGGTAGACTAAAACCAAGGCAAAAAATTTGGCCACATGATATCCGAGACGTTAGTCTAAAACCCAGGTAAAAGAATTGGACACACGATAGCCGATACCATAGACTAAAATTAGGACAAAAAATTTGGCCACATGATAACCGAGACTACAGACAAAAACCAAGGCAAAATATATTGCCACACGATAACCAACACCACAGACTAAAACCAAGGCAAAACATTTGGCCACATGATAACTGAGACGGTAGACTAAAACCTAGGCGAAACATCTGGCCACATGATAACCAAGACGATAGACTAAAACCTAGGCAAAACATTTGGCCACATGATAACCGAGACGATAGACTAAAACCAAGGCAAAAAATGTGGCCACATGATAACCGAGGCGGTAGACTAAAACCAAGGCAAAACATTTGGCCACATGATAACCTAGACCATAGACTAACGCCAAAGCAAAATATATTGCCACACGATAACCAAGACCACAGACTAAAACCAAGGCAAAACATTTGGCCACATGATAACTGAGACGGTAGACTAAAACCTAGGCGAAACATCTGGCCACATGATAACCAAGACGATAGACTAAAACCTAGGCAAAACATTTGGCCACACGATAACTGAGACGGTAGACTAAAACCTAGGCAAAACATTTGGCCACATGATAACCGAGACGGTAGACTAAATTCTAGGCAAAGCATTTGGCCACACGATAACCAAGACGGTAGATTAAAACCTAGGCAAAACATTTGGCCACATGATAACCGAGACGGTAGACTAAAACCAGGGCAAAAGTTTGGCCACATGATAACCGACACCATAGACTAAAACCAAGGCAAAACATTTGGCCGCATGATAACTTCAGACGGTAGACTAAAACCAAGGCAAAAAATTTGGCCACACGATATCCGAGACGATAGACTAAAACCCAGGCAAACGCATTGGCCACATGATAACCGAGACCATGGACTAAAACCAGGGCAAAAAAATTGGCCACATGATATACGAGACTACAGACTAAAACCAAGGCAAAAGATATGGCCACATGATAACTGAGACGGTAGACTAAAACCAAGGCAAAACATTTGGCCACGTGATAACCGAGACGGTAGACTAAAACCAGGGCAAAAGTTTGGCCACATGATAACCGAGACCATAGACTAAAACCAAGGCAAAACATTTGGCCGCATGATAACTTCAGACGGCAGACTAAAACCATGGCAAAACATTTGGCCACACGATAACTGAGACGGTAGACTAAAACCAAGGCAAAAAATTTGGCCACATGATAACCGAGACGATAGACTAAAACCAGGGCAAACGAATTGGCCACATGATAACCGAGACCATAGACTAAAACCAGGGCAAAAAAATTGGCCACATGATAACCGAGACTACAGACTAAAACCAAGGCAAAAGATATGGCCACATGATAACTGAGACGGTAGACTAAAACCAAGGCAAAACATTTGGCCAAGTGATAACCGAGACGGTAGACTAAAACCAGGGCAAAAGTTTGGCCACATGATAACCGAGACCATAGACTAAAACCAAGGCAAAACATTTGGCCGCATGATAACTTCAGACGGCAGACTAAAACCATGGCAAAACATTTGGCCACACGATAACTGAGACGGTAGACTAAAACCAAGGCAAAAAATTTGGCCACACGATATCCGAGACGATAGACTAAAACCAGGGCAAACGAATTGGCCACATGATAACCGAGACCATAGACTAAAACCAGGGCAAAAAAATTGGCCACATGATAACCGAGACTACAGACTAAAACCAAGGCAAAAGATATGGCCACACGATAACTGAGACGGTAGACTAAAACCAAGGCAAAACATTTGGCCACAAGATAACTGAGACGATAGACTAAAACCAAGGCAAACGAATTGGCCACATGATAACCGAGACCATAGAATAAAACCAGGGCAAAAAAATTGGCCACATGATATCCGAGACTACAGACTAAAACCAAGGCAAAAGATATGGCCACATGATAACTGAGACGGTAGACTAAAACCAAGGCAAAACATTTGGCCACATGATAACCGAGACCATAGAATAAAACCAGGGCAAAAAAATTGGCCACATGATAACTGAGACCATAGACTAACACCGAAGCAAAAGATATGGCCACACGATAACCGAGACCATAGACTAAAACCAAGGCAAAACATTCGGCCACAAGATAACTGAGACCGTAGACTAAAACCAAGGCAAAAAAAATGGGCGAGAATTTTAATTTCAACTAAACAAATACGAAAGGAATGAGACTTTTTTTTTTGTTTCGTTCCCAGAAAAGTGAATCTGCCGAGAAGGGTTCATTTTTCTTTAAATGGCCTTGCAAAGATCTTCCTCCTCATTAGGAGGTGTCACTCGGATGACTTTACACATCCACGGCACGCTTTTTGCTTCAATGGAGGGGCTGCCCTTCCTCCCTTTTAAAGGACGCAGCAGGAATTTTAAAACCTGCCAATTTGAGCGTGACCACGATTGCTCGCTCTCTCGCTGTTTGCCCTCCTTGGATTTATAAAAAAACAAAATAAAGGGTGATAAGATATAACCCTGGAAGGAAATGGTGCTGCTGAGTCAACTTATTCTAAGGTGAGAGTCCAACAATGGCAGCAAATGTCAGCTGACATTGAAACAAGTCCTATTTGTATTCCTTGAATAATGCATGAAGAAACACATCGTACTTGTGTTCATAGTCAAGCACATTTTGGATGGCTCTGTACTTCCTGCTACTTTTCACAATAAAGTGCTTTCTTATCCTGTCCTATCCATGTGTGACAAATCTACTAACTAGTCATGAGCAGTTCTAGCCCAGAGACTCGAGACACACTGGAGTTATCCTATCCAGTCACGAGCAGCTTTGACCTAAAGACCAGAGACAGACTAGAGATATCCTATCTAGTCATGAGCATATTTAGCCTAGAGACAGACTAGAGATATCCTATCTAGTCATGAGCATATTTAGCCTAGAGACAGACTAGAGATATCCTATCTAGTCATAAGCATATTTAGCCTAGAGACAGACTAGAGATATCCTATCTAGTCATGAGCATATTTAGCCTGGAGACAGACTAGAGATATCCTATCTAGTCATGAGCATATTTAGCCTAGAGACAGACTAGAGATATCCTATCTTGTCATGAGCATATTTAGTCTAGAGACAGACTAGAGATATCCTATCTAGTCATGAGCATATTTAGCCTAGAGACAGACTAGAGATATCCTATCTAGTCATGAGCATATTTAGCCTAGAGACAGACTAGAGATATCCTATCTTGTCATGAGCATATTTAGCCTAGAGACAGACTAGAGATATCCTATCTTGTCATGAGCATATTTAGTCTAGAGACAGACTAGAGATATCCTATCTAGTCATGAGCATGTTTAGTCTAGAGACAGACTAGAGATATCCTATCTAGTCATGAGCAACTCTTGCCCAGAGACTCAAGACACACTGGAGCTGTCCTACCTAGTCATGAGCAGTTCTAGCCCACAGACTCGAAACAAACTAGACATAGCATATATAGGCATGATGAGCAGCTTTGACCTAGAGACGAGACAAAAACCAGAGCAGTCCTATCTAGTCATGAGCAGCTCTTGCCCAGAGACTCGAGATACAATGGGTGTATCCTATCTAGTCATGAGCAGCATTAACGTAGAGACAAGAAAACGAGAGCTATCCTATCTAGTCAGAACATCTCTAGTTTAGAGACAAACTAAAGATATCCTATCTAGTCATGAGCAGCTTTAATCTAGAGATGAGAGACAGACCAGAGCAGTCCTATCTAGTCATAAGCAGCTCTTGCCCAGAGACTCGAGACACACTGGAGCTGTCCCACCTAATTATGAGCAGTTCTGGCCTTGGGCACTAATACACCCCCATACCATCACACATGCTGCCTTTTACACTTTGCGCCTAGAACAATCCGAATGGTTCTTTTCCTCTTTGGTCCGGAGGACACGACGTCCACAGTTTCCAAAAACAATTTGAAATGTGGACTCGTCAGACCACAGAACACTTTTCCACTTTGCATCAGTCCATCTTAGATGAGCTCGGGCCCAGCGAAGCCGACGGCGTTTCTGGGTGTTGTTGATAAATGACTTTGGCTCTGCATAGTAGAGTTTTAACTTGCACTTACAGACGTAGCGACGGACTGTAGTTACTGACAGTGGTTTTCTGAAGTGTTCCTGAGCCCATGTGGTGATATCCTTTACACACTGATGTCGCTTTTTGATGCAGTACCACCTGAGGGGTTAAAAGTCTGTAATATCATGGCTTACGTGCAGTGATTTCTCCAGATTCTCTGAACCTTTTGATGATATTACGGAGCGTAGATGGTGAAGTCCCTAAATTCCTTGCAATAGCTGCTTGAGAAAGGTTGTTCTTAAACTGTTCAACAATTTGCTCAGGCATTTGTTGACAAAGTGGTGACCCTCGCCCCATCCTTGTTTGTGAACGACTGAGCATTTCATGGAATCTACTTTTATACCCAATCATGGCACCCACCTGTTCCCAATTAGCCTGTTCACCTGTGGGATGTTCCACATAAGTGTTTGATGAGCATTCCTCAACTTTATCAATATTTATTGCCACCTTTCCCAACTTCTTTGTCACGTGTTGCTGCCATCAAATTCTAAAGTTAATGATTATTTGCAACAAAAAAAATGTTTATGAGTTTGAACATCAAATATGTTGTCTTTGTAGTGCATTCAACTGAATATGGCTTGAAAATGATTTGCAAATCATTGTATTCCGTTTATATTTACATCTAACATAATTTCCCAACTCATATGGAAACGGGGTTTGTACATTTTATTCTTTTCTGCATGTAAAAACCTTCCTTATCTATAAAGAGGAAAACATTCCACAACCCACAGCCACTCTCTGCCAGGACTATAAATAGTGTCATTTGTCCATACATATTTTATAAGTACACCTCTGCATAACAATGTGTCTTTAATAATAATAAAGAAAAATATATGGATCCACTAAGAATAACTTTAACTTATTTGTTTTAGTCCGTAACACAAAATATTTAAAGGGCATTTGCCTAAAATAAAATAAAAACATCTTTATTTAAACCATTCATTTTTTTTTGGACTGACTTAAACCATTTGATACTGAAAAATAACAATAAATCATCTCAATGAATATAGTGTCACATTCAAATTGATCGGCAACATTAAGTCAGGAGCACAATATATAAAACACTTTAACCTACATAACAAAAATGAATAAAACCATTTGTTCTGATTTTTTTTTTAAACAAAATGAGGAAGTGATGATAAAAGGGGAATTTTGCTTTCGTTCAAAATCATTATGAAAGACATGACGACAAATGCGTTCTAAATATTAAATAAACGTAATTAAAAGCCGATGGGCGCGCCACTCTTCTGTCATAATAATTAACTATTCAAAAAGCGCCAACAGTACTCCATTTGCTTTCTGTGACTTCAATCAATCAATCAATCAATCAAATAATAACCAAGTATTAGTAAAATTGTTATTATAAGCGCTAACACAGACTGACTATTTATAGTGATCACTTCCTTGCTCCCTGTAAGTTTATTGTAGGTAATAAATCATGCATAGCACCCGAAAAGTTGATGGCTGAGGATATAATCCACCAAGTTGGGACACTTTGACAACCATTTACGACCTGGAATTGGCGAGAACGAGACACAAAGCACTTGAGAAGACATTTTTCATCGAAATGAAAATCAGTTTTTACCTTGAAAATCAGTTTTTGCCTTGAAAATCAACTTTTACCTTGAAAATCAGTTTTACTTTGAAAATCAGTTTTTACCTTGAAAATCAACTTTTACCTTGAAAATCAGTCTCACCTTGAAAATCAGGTTTTACCTTGAAAATCAACTTTTACCTTGAAAATCAGGTTTACCTTGAAAATCAGGTTTACCTTGAAAATCAGTTTTACCTTGAAAATCAGGTTTTACCTTGAAAATCAGTTTTACCTTGAAAATCAGTTTTACCTTGAAAATCAGTTTTTGCCTTGAAAATTGTGATACGTTTTTTAAATGAATGCGCCGCATATACTTAAAATGATCTAAATAGGTAAATATTAAATGTTATTATAAGTGTGCTCGTTACTACATTACATATATACTCACCTCATGTATATAAAACCCTAATGGAGGTGTTTGGGTGTTTTTTTGTAACAGACTTTCGATCTGATTTATTTAATATTTAGAATGCGAAGAAGAAAAAAAAAGGCCATCGTCTTGTCTCTCATAATGATTGTGAAAAAGTGCAGTTCCCCTTTAATGGTTAGAATGAGCATCTTTCTTCCAAGGGGGTTTGAAGTGAGATACTGTAAAGCAGAGGTGTCAAAGTAGTTTTCACGAGGGCCACATGGCAGTTATGTTTGGCCCCAGAGGGCCACTTCTAGCAGTGAATACTATTATTACACAATTTTTTAATGCATTTTATTAGTAGATTTTTTTTTTTTTTTAACTAAAATGTAAAAAAAATATGGTAAGTTGCAATAATTTCACCCCGAAATTTAGTGTATATTTCTGTAAATGGACAAACAGTACTGCTGTTTTTATGACAAAAAAAAAAAAAAAAAGGCAGCTCAGTTGCCAGAATTTTACTGTAAAATGCACAATTGGTTTTTTTTATTGAAAATTATAACAACTGCAATTTTACAGTAACATTTTTGCACCTGAGCTGCCAGTTTCTTAGTTGTTGTTTTTTACGCAAATCAACAAGTGTAGCTATTTCGGTGTATTACTGTAAATGCCAAAACAGCACCACAATTTATTACTGTAAAAAAAGTACTGTTTTTTTTTCCCATTTAGAGAAAAATGCTTTCACAATTTTACCATGAAATCTATTGCTACTTTTACATTGCACAATTTGATGGGTGACTTGCTTTGACATCATCATTATTAGTATTTATTTCTATTTAAAAAATGGTTTGAATGTTTGATAATATATTTTTGCATAATTAGACAATATTTAAGTTAACATAATTTGCGATTACATGAAGTACATAGTTTTGTTTTTTTCTCCCAAAATAGAAAGAAAGAATACATTTAGTAAGAAGAGTTATTGATACATATTATTTCCAGGTTTTTGAGGGCCAAATAAAATGAAGTGGCGGGCCACATCTGGCCCCCGGGCCTTGAGTTTGATACGTGTGTAAAGCATTTGAAATGGACTGGATTAGTCAACTTAACATGATTTTGTTTTATTTTCAAACGTTTCTGAACGACTTACGAAGACGGTGTATTTTTTTAGTACACTTTGCACTTGTATGCATAACAAGTTATTTGATTAATTTAATTTGTTTAATTTCATTTATTTTCATTTAATTAAATTGAAATCATTTAATTCAAACCGCACAATTCATGCAGGATTTATAATTGATGTGAACTGTGCCCTAGTTAAATGTTGCTTAAACATTGAAAATCAGTTTTTACCTTGAAAATCAGTTTTTGCCTTGAAAATCAGTTTTTGCCTTGAAAATCACCTTTTACTTTGAAAATCAACTTTTACTTTGAAAATTAGTTTTTACCTTGAAAATCAGTTTTTGCCTTGAAAATCAACTTTTACTTTGAAAATCAGTTTTTGCCTTGAAAATCAGTTTTTACCTTGAAATCAACTTTTACCTTGAAAATCAACTTTTACTTTGAAAATCAGTTTTTGCCTTGAAAATCAAATTTTGCCTTGAAAATCAGTTTTAAAAAATTATTTTAGCTCTATTTAAAATTTTAAAGAATTTTATTGGCTTTAAGTTGGAAAAAAACCAACTGTGTTGAAACGACAAACAATAATTGCATTTTCACCAAGTTTGTCCTTAGCAGAAATCAGCTGTCGCTAAGCTAACGTAAAGTAGCTTACCTTGCATCAAAGGTCATATATTTCCTACTTCGCAGCAGCCAGCCAGGCCAACAGCACGTGAGACGGTGACAAAAAGTAGCTTGTCAGTGTTTGACTGAAATAGTGTGCGAGGAGGTGTGATGCTAGATTGGTGGCGTCCGGGAAAGCAAATTGCTTCCCCCTCAGCAGGCGCGTCGGTGCATTCTTCCCTAAAAATAAAATGATACCACCTCCCAGGAGAGCGCGCCTCGCAGATAACGAGGCGGTCCTCCCGACAGCCCTGTCGGCGCTCCAGGGAAGCGTCCACGTCGGAAGTTTGACTTTAATGAAGCCCGGAGACTTAAATGAAAGTAGGCGCTTTGCCCTCTTCCTGTCTCTTTTAAAGGACGTTGAGACACTTCATTAGGGACACTTGGGAGAACTGCATTCTTTGCAAAAAGCTAAATGACCTTTTTCCCTCCAATCGTGCTCACTTTTGGCCGGCGTGTTCTTGTCAGTCCCTTAAAGGCGTGTGCCGAATTTTGTGGCCATCAGGCCGAGCGTGCAAAAGTTACAGTATGCGTTTTGTTGAGGTGGGTGAGAAATTTCAAGTCAATCCGACTTATGGGCTTCAACCATGTACAAAACCAGTGAAGTTGTGTAAATCAGTGGTCTCCAACCACCGGGCCGCACAAGAAATTTAAAAAAAAAAAATATATATATATATATATATATATATTTTTTTTTTATGAAATCAACATAAAAAACACAATATATACATTATATATCAATATAGATCAATACAGTCTGCAGGGATACAGTCCGTAAGCACACATGATTGTATTTATTTATGTAAAAAAATAATAATTTTTTTTTAGTTTTTTTTTTTAAATACCCCCCTCACCCCCCACCCCCCATTTTCAAGCGTTGACCGGTCCGCAGCTACAAAAAGGTTGGGGACCACTGATGTAAATGGTAAATAAAAACAGAATACAATAATTTGCTAATCCTTATATTCAATTGAATAGACTGCAAAGACAAGATATTTAACGTTCCAACTGGTAAACGTTGTTACTTTTTGCAAATATTAGCTCATTTGGAATTTGATGCCTGCAACATGTTTCAAAAAAAGCTGGCACGAGTGGCAAAAAAGACTGAGAAAGTTGAGGAATGCTCATCAAACGCTTATTTGGAACATCCCACAGGTGAACAGGCTAATTGGGAACAGGTGGGTGCCATGATTGGGTATAAAAGTAGATTCCATGAAATGCTCAGTCATTCACAAACAAGGATGGGGCGAGGGTCACCACTTTGTCAACAAATGCGTGAGCAAATTGTCGAACAGTTTAAGAACAACATTTCTCAAGCAGCTATTGCAAGGAATTTAGGGATTTCACCATCTACGCTCCGTAATATCATCAAAGGGTTCAGAGAATCTGGAGATATCACTGCAAGTCACATTGAATGCCTGTGACCTTCCATCCCTCAGGCGGTACTGCATCAAAAAGCGACATCAGTGTGTAAAGGATATCACCACATGGGCTCAGGAACACTTCAGAAAACCACTGTCAGTAACTACAGTTGGTCGCTACATCTGTAAGTGCAAGTTAAAACTCTACTATGCAAAGCCAGAGTCCTTTATCAACAACACCCAGAAACGCCGCCGGCTTCGCTGGGCCCAAGCTCATCTAAGATGGACTGATACAAAGTGGAAAAGTGTTCTGTGGTCGGACGAGTCCACATTTCAAATTGTTTTTGGAAACTGTGGACGTCGTGTCCTCCGGACCAAAGAGGAAAAGAACCATCCGGATTGTTCTAGGGCAAAGTGTAAAAGGCAGCATGTGTGATGGTATGGGGGTGTATTAGTGCCCAAGACATGGGTAACTTACACAACTGTGAAGGCACCATTAATGCTGAAAGGTACATACAGCTTTTGGAGCAACATATGTTGCCATCCAAGCAACGTTACCATGGACGCCCCTGCTTATTTCAGCACGACAATGCCAAGCCATGTGTTACATCAACGTGGCTTCATAGTAAAAGAGTGCGGGTACTACACTGGCCTGCCTGTAGTCCAGACATTCAAAATGTGTGGCGCATTATGAAGCCTAAAATAGCACAAGGGAGACTGTTGAACAACTTAAGCTGAATAAAACAAGAATGGGAAAGAATTCCACCTGAGAAGCTTCAAAAATGTGTCTCCTCAGTTCCCAAACGTGCACTGAGTGTTAAAAGGAAAGGCCATGTAACACAGTGGTAAAAATGCCCCTCTGCCAACTTTTGTGCAATATGTTGCTGCCATTAAATTCTAAGTTAATGATTAATTTTCTGAGTGTGAACATTAAATATCTTGTCTTTGCAGTCTATTCAATTGAATATAAGTTGAAAGGGATTTGCAAATCATTGTATTCTGTTTTTATTTACCATTTACACAACGTGCCAACTTCACTGGTTTTGGGTTTTGTACTTTTTAATCCCCTGTTCTATGGTCCTCGTCACAATTATCGTCCGTATTGCTGATTGCATTTATGGACCTCGACCCCTGCAACTTCATTGCACCTTGCACACACCTGCTAAGGAGATTGTTGCCACCAGGTCGTATATGCGATGTCTGAGGTAAATAACGGCGCTCCTCAGATGTGACTAATTGCACTATTCAGTGTCTCGTGTGCATCCTGTTGCAGCTCTCAAATGAATAAAACAGACGGGCGGGATGGCGCATGATAAAAAGAAGCATTGTTGCTCACACACCCAACGGCCTATTAATAACACGGGAGACGCCAAGTTGGGAGGAAAGGGATAAACGGGGGGTGTGTGAGGGGTAAATGAATTATTTCATGACTGGTATAGTGAGGAGGATGATGAAACACAAGAGAGAGACAAAAGGCGATGTGAAAGTGGCGCAGTAATGGGAAGAGCTTGAGGGAGGACAAATTAGCAGATAAATGTCAGGGAGAAGTAACACTTGGATGAAATATGCATGGAAGGAGGAAGACGAGGGGCAGACCGAAGAGGGGACAGACGGACGGGTGAATGGCGGCTTTTGTGGGAGGCGATGACAGTTAGGGGTAAACGCTGGTTAATGCATCATAAGTAGACATGTCCGATAATATCTGGATGCTTTCAAATTACAGATGTCCCATAATATCTGTATGCTTTAAAATGTAATATAGGAAATTATCAGTCTAGTTTTTTTTATTATCGATATCGTTTTTTAAATTTTTTTTATTAAATCCACATAAAAAACACAAGATACACTTACAATTAGTGCACCAAGCCAAAAAACCTCCCTCCCCCATTTACACTCATTCACACAAAAGGGTTGTTTCTTTCTGTTATTAATATTCTGCTTCCTACATTATATATCAATATATATCAATACAGTCTGCAAGGGATACAGTCCGTAAGCACACATGATTGTGCGTGCTGCTGGTCCACTAATAGTACTAACCTTTAACACTTCATTTTACTCATTTTCATTCATTACTAGTTTCTATGTAACTGTTTTTATATTGTTTTACTTTCTTTTTTATTCAAGAAAATGTTTTTAATTTATTTATCTTATTTTATTTTATTAATTTAAAAAAAAAAGGACCTTATCTTCACCATACCTGGTTGTCCAAATTAGGCATAATAATGTGTTAATACCACGACTGTATATATCGGTATCGGTTGATATCGGTATCTGTAATTAAGAGTTGGACAATATCGGAATATCTGCAAAAAAGCCATTATCGGACATCTCTAATACAGATGTCCGATAATAATGGCCAGCCGATATTATCGCCCAATATATGCTTTAAAATGTAATATCGGAAATTATCGGTATCGGTTTTTTATCATCGGTATCGTTTTGGGTTTTTTCTTAGCTTTTTTAGTTTTATTAAATCAACATAAAAAACACAAGATACACTTACAATTAGTGCGCCAAAAGGGTTGTTTCTTTCTGTTATTAATATTCTGCTTCCTACATTATATATCAATATATATCAATACAGTCTGCAAGGGATACAGTCCGTAAGCACACATGATTGTGCGTGCTGCTGCTCCACTAATAGTACTAACCTTTAACAGTTAATGTTACTCATTTTCATTAATTACTAGTTTCTATGTAACTGTTTTTAAATTGTTTTACTTTCTTTTTTATTTAAGAAAATGTTTTTAATTTATTCATCTTATTTTATTTTATTAATTTAAAAAAAAAGGACCTTATCTTCACCATACCTGGTTGTCCAAATTAGGCATAATAATGTGTTAATACCACGACTGCATATATCGGTTGATATCGGTATCGGTTGATATCGGTATCGGTAATTAAAGACTTGGACAATATCGGAATATTGGATATCGGCAAAAAGCCATTATCGGACATCCCTACTAATTAGGAGCCTTTGTTTGTTTACTTACTACTAAAAGACAAGTTGTCTAGTATGTTCACTATTTTATTTAAGGACTAATTTGCAATAATAAACATATGTTTCATGTACCCTATGCTTTTTTTGTTTAAATAAAGCCAATAATGCTATTTTTTGTGGTCCCCTTTATTTAGAAAAGTACCGAAAAAGTATCAAAATACATTTTGGTATCGGGACAACCCTAGTTCACACACAGTCCCATCATAGTGTGTTCATAAGGGGGATTGCATGGTAGTGTATACTGCAAGCCCCATTAGCTGTGCAGGGTAAACACCTCCGAGCTTTACTTCAATGCGGTCTTGGTGTGGTCTGTGGTACGTGGCCAGGGCTCTGAGGACAGGACGCCTGTGGGGAGGGGGGGTAATATATAGGTGTACATAAGTGAGGGGAAGGCATAAAGGTGAGAAGAGATGGCGGGGGAACAAGGGAACGGAGATGAAAAGGCGGGGAGCGCCACGAGGTCACGTTTGATGCAGAGGACTTTTTTTTTTAGATGACTGGGTGTGTGTGTGGGGGGGGGGGGGGGGGGGGGTTGGTTTTTTTTGCATTATCCATCAAATGACTTTTTAATTGGCAACATGATGCAAAGCCACCTGGAAAAAACATGGACATTAAAACATGCAAACCGCAGATAACTGCTGCCGGAACACAAAGGAAGTGTCTGGGGGAAAGGTTGAGGCGGGCTGCAGGTGAGCGACACTGTAAGAATAATTGGTATAAAAAAAAAGAGAAAAAAAAAGTGGTATTTGTGTGTTGTGAGGGAAAATGTCAGCCGTTATTAATTAAACACTCAAATAATTTGACCTTTGCCAAACACGCGGCATTTTTGCAAAGGCAGATGGGATGAAAGGCACCGGCGTCGCCCCCCCCCCCCCCTTTTTAGGTTATAGATGATCTTTGCAGGGGGAGAGTTAAAGGAAATGAGAAACATGAAAAGACAAAAGAGTGAGCGGAAGCCAAAGCAATCGAGGGAGCGGAAGATAGGATGGAGGAGAGAGAGAAAGAGAGATGTGAGAGGGGCGGACAATTCAGCAGGATAAGCTGGAACAAAAAAAAAAAGATGCTAAGTCAACTGAAGTTTGACTTCAAGGTTGTTGTTTTTTGTCCTCCACGCCAGCAGAGGGCAGTCCAATACTGTACATCCTTCTAACCCGGGGTCGTCAAACTCAAATACAGAGTGAGAGAAAATTTTAAACTGAACAAAGCCGCGGGCCAAGGTTGAACAAATGAACCTTTTAATAGGGACCCAAACACGTTTTGCATTGAATATTGAACAAGCAAGACTTATATAACTTTATAGTGACGTGCAAAATCCAGTTTCAATTAATAATCATTAAAAAAATATCAATGGCATATCAAATACGATTTAAATAAAAATTGAATGCCCCTTTTCTATTTGCAGCCTTCTGAGGTAAATATCAACATTGACTTTTTCCACAGGCTAATAAATTAGAAAATAAAATAACAATGAATAAACCAACCATTCACTGCTCAGTTTGCAACACGCCGATCTAATCTGATGTGCCCAAGCCAGATACCTGCCATCATTTCTTGGATGCTAGTTCATTCATGTCGGGGCTCAGGCTTTGAGCTGAGGCAACCTTCATTATCCAACGAAGTTGCTCATCAGTCATTATATCTCCTACTCTCTTGGGGGCGTGCCTTAAAGGCACTGCCTTTAACGTCCTCTACGAGCTGTCGCTTTTCATCCATTCTAACAACGTGCCGGCCCAGTCACAAGATATGTGCAGCTTCTGTACATACGCGAAAGCAATGCATACTTGACCAACAGCGATACAGGTTACACTGAGGGTGCCCCTATAAATAACTTTAACACTGTTACAAATATGCGCCACACTGTGAACCCACACCAAACAAGAATGACAAACACATTTCGGGAGAACATCCGCACCGTAACACAACATAAACACAACAAAACAAATACCCAAAACCCCTTGCAGCACTAACTCTTCCGGGCTGCAATATACACCCCCGCTACCACCAACCCCCCCACCCACCTCTGTGCGTCGGTTGAGGTGGGCGGGGTTGGGGGGGGTGGGGTTTGATGGTAGCGGGTGTGTATATATACACATATATGTATATATATATATGTATATGTATATATATATATATATATATATATATATATACATATATATATATATATATATATATATACATACATATGTATACATACATACATACAGTATATATGTATATATACATACATATATGTATGTATATATACATATATATATATATATATATACATACATATATATATGTATACATATGTATATATACATATATATATGTATGTATATGTATATATACATATATATATATGTGTATACATATGTATGTATATATATATGCAAATATATATACTGTATAAGTAATATATATATATATATATATATATATATGTGTATACATATATATATACATATATATATACACATACATATGTATATATACATATATATATATATATACATATATATATACATATATACATACATATATATATACATATATACATACATATATGTGTATATATATATGTATATATACAGTATATATATATATATATATATATATACTTAAATACTTTTATTTTTACCCCTGTAATAATTAATAGTAGTACACTTTGTCACCTATAACACAAAGCTGACAAAAAGTTGTGTTTTTAAATAAATAGTTAATGTCTGTTTTTAGCTTCTTTTTATTTTTTAACAAAAACAAAACGTGTTTAATCAAAATGGCCCCTAAATACTTTGACTTGTATGTATGTGGTGAAAAAGTTTGGACACCCCTATACTAACATATATTCCACACAAAAAAAAATGGTTAGTATAAAACAATTGTCCCGCTGACTTATGTTTTGAAAAGCAGGTGTGTTGTCCATCAATGTGTACATTAAAAAAGTAATGATTAAATAAATGCATATGAAATTGTGCAAAGGTATGAGGAGATTATACATTAACATTCAGACAATAGGGAAGGGGGTTTATACTGCTCTATTCCTGGGTGGAACTTGCGTGAGAGGAAGGTCGGGGGGGTTCATCATTTTGCAATGCAGTCTGCTGAAAATGATAGAAAGCGCTACGGACGCTGTGGTTAATGTTGGGATAGCCACAAAACACATTTTAAAGTGGATTTTGCACCCACCTAACTCGTCACGTTTCATGTGTCAGGTAAACTGCGGCTTTAGGAGATGAAAAAGACTGTGACCACTTTAGAGTATATATATACAAAATCAGTGAAGAGAAAAGTCTGCCAAGGTCATTAACCGAGTGAACGTGGTCCCTTGTACAGTTTAGCGCCAACATGTTTGCTTTCATTGTCGGCCCCTGCGGGTGATCACCTGCGTCTTTGATTCCGTGTCACTTCAAGGTTGGCAGCCATCAAGAAGTCGCGGGAATCGTTAGCTGCGTGACGCCAGCATCGCAAATGCATTTATTTATTTATTTCCCCCCCCCCACCCTCTGAACTTGAAACAATTCTGTGATCTTCCCGCCGACGGAGGGGAGTAAGCGACGCCAAGGCAGCGAACATGTGACAGGCAAAGGGAGATGCCAATGGAGGGGAGAGGGTGAGAATTGGTGCGAATGGCATGTGGGTTTGGGGGGTTTGGGGGGTGGGCATGGTGGCAAAAGAGAAGGAGTGGGAGGGAGCAATGCTGTTGGCATGATAGGTGGAGGCTGCAGACATGGCAACACTCTTTTCTATTGTGCCAGACAGCAATGGAGCGCTCATGCAAACATGCTGACAAGACAGCAGTTTCACTTGAAGAAGCCAAAGTAGCACACAAACTACCGGGCTTTACGGACTATAAGGCGCACTTCAAATTAGAGATGTCGGCAGGCCGATATTATCGGTCGATATATGCGTTAAAATGTAATATCGGAAATTATCGGTATCAGTTTTTTTATTATCTGTATCGTTTTTTTGGTTGTTTTTTTTTTATTAAATCAACATAAAAAACACAAGATACACTTACAATTAGTGCACCAAGCCAAAAAACCTCCCTCCCCCATTTACACTCATTCACACAAAAGGGTTGTTTCTTTCTGTTATTAATATTCTGCTTCCTACATTATAAATCAATATATATCAATACAGTCTGCAAGGGATACAGTCCGTAAGCACACATGATTGTGCGTGCTGCTGCTCCACTAATAGTACTAACCTTTAACAGTTAACTTTACTAATGTTCATTAATTACTAGTTTCTATGTAACTGTTTGTTTATTGTTTTACTTTCTTTTTTATTCAAGAAAATGTTTTTAATTTATTTATCTTATTTTACTTTTTTTTTTTTAAAGTACCTTATCTTCACCATACCTGGTTGTCCAAATTAGGCATAATAATGTGTTAATTCCACGACTGCATATATCGGTTGATATCGGTATCGGTTGATATCGGTATCGGTAATTAAAGAGTTGGACAATATCGGAATATCGGATATCAGCAAAAAGCCATTATCGGACATCCCTACTTAAAATAATTTGTTTTTTTTCTTTTCTCAAAACTCGACTAGGGCTGCAACAACTAATCGATTAAAATTGATTATTAAAATAGTTGCCGATTAATTTAGTCATCAATTCGTTGGATCTATGCTATGCGCATAAGCAGAGTTGTTTTATTTATTTATTTATTTTTTTATTTTTTATTTTTATTTTTTAATAAACCTTTATTTATAAACTGCAACATGTACAAACAGCTGAGAAACAATAATCAAAATAAGTATGGTGCCAGTATGCTTTTTCTTTCCAATAAAATACTGGATAGGATAGAAATGTAGTTTGTCTCTTTTATCCGATTATTAATCAATTAATCGAAGTAATAATCGACAGATTAATCGATTATCAAATTAATCGTTAGTTGCAGCCCTAAACTCGACATGCCTTTACTGTGTATATAATTGAACTGTGTTTATGTTATGTATAATGTGTATTTATAATATGTTGTACAAAGGACATTTAATAATTTTCGGAAGTTTATTTTGTACTTGACATTGTTTATAGGGTTAGGCGCAATAAGTGTTCAACTTCAGCCTAAACCCTTTCGGTCTGCAACATTTTCATTTTCAATTTATGAATGTACAACTGTTTGTTTATTTTGTTGACGATTGACCGAAGAATAATAAACTCGACCGACAGTGCGCCTTATAACCCGGTGCGCCTAATGTAAGGAAGTATTCCGGTTGTGCTTACGGGCCTCGAAGCCATTTTATTTGGTACATGGTGTAATGATAGGTGTGACCGGTAGATGGCAGTCACACATAAGAGATACGTGTAGACTGCAATATGACTCAAGTAAACAACACCAACATGTTTTATGTTCCATTGGAAGTACAGAACATTACACACGGCGCTCAAAAATGTATCAAAATGTTTAAAAAATAAAAATAAAAATAAAAACGGGATTACTCCCTATATGTATGTATATATATATATATTTATATGTATGTATGTGTGTGTATGTATGTATGTATGTATGTATGTATATATATGTATCTGTTTATATTTTATTTTATTTATGATGATTATTATTATTTAATGTATTATTATTTCCTCCTTTTTTTTCTGCTTATTTAATCGATGTATTTGTAGATATTAATTTGTTTTTTTTTGTTGTTTCTTTCTTTTTTGGGGGGGGGTGGTATGGATGGGATATAAACAAAAATATTTTGACATTTAGGGCAGACAATAGTTATATGATTCATGTGAATATGATGTAATGGGTAAGAATGTCTGATGCTGGATGTCAATAAAAAAAAATAAAAATAAAAAAAACATGTTTTAGTAGGACTTTGGTAAGCTATGAAGCCACACCGCTTGATGGATTGTACTGTGCTTCAACATAGGAGTATTATTATGGTGTGTGTATAAGGAAAGACATTATCTGGCGTTTTGTTTCGCAATATTTCGCAACTTTTCTTACCTTCTGGTACTTGCTGATCTGTATTTGGGATCTGCATAAGTCCTGAAAAATTGTGCGAGTCCACCTTTTTAGTCTGTGTCGACGCCGTAGTCGATAAGCTTCTTCTTTGTCTCTATCTTCTTGTTATGGGACATTCATCCTCCGCTGTTACCATTTCTAATATAAAGTAGTGTAAAGTTCTTACTTATATCTGTCAGTAAACTCACCATGAAAGCGCTAAAACATACCGGTGTGGTGAGTTTACATTATTCACCCAAGGAACTTTAGTTATTAGAGAGTTCCGGTCAAACGTTTTTTCACGGGACACATTGTTGTTGTTTCCGGATGAGGAGATGCTGCTCCGTTATTGATTCAAGTAAAATTCTGAATGCGTGGTGGTATAGCTCGGGTGGTAGAGTGGCCGTGCCAGCAACTTGAGGGTTCCAGGTTCGATCTAAATAAATGGACACCCTTTTAAGCCGTTTCTTTTATTTTCTGCCCCCCCTCTCCCTTGTAGAAGGGGGGCACAGGTCCGGTGGCCATGGATGAAGTGCTAGCTGTCCAGATTCGGGACCCGGGGTGGACCACTCATCTGTGCATCGGTTGGGGACATCTCTGCGCTGCTGACCTGTCTCCGCTCGGGATGGTCTCCTGCTGGCCCCACTATGGACTGGACTCTCACACTATTATGTTAGACCCACTATGGACTGGACTATCACTATTATGTTGGATCCACTATGGACTGGACTCTCACAATATTATGTTAGATCCACTATGGACTGGACTCTCACTATTATGTTAGATCCACTATGGACTGGACTCTCACTATTATGTTAGATCCACTATGGACTGGACTCTCACTATTATGTTAGATCCACTATGGACTGGACTCTCTCACTATTATGTTAGATCCACTATGGACTGGACTCTCACTATTATGTTAGATCCACTATGGACTGGACTCTCATTATTATGTTAGATCCACTATAGACTGGACTTCCACTATTATGTTAGATCCACTATGGACTGGACTCTCACACTATTATGTTAGATCCACTATGGACTGGACTCTCACTATTATGTTAGATCCACTATGGACTGGACTCTCACTATTATGTTAGATCCACTATGGACTGGACTCTCACTATTATGTTAGATCCATTATGGACTGGATTCTCACACTATTATGTTAGATCCATTATGGACTGGACTCTCACTATTATGTTAGATCCACTATGGACTGGACTCTCACAATATTATGTTAGATCCACTATGGACTGGACTCTCACTATTATGTTAGATCCACTATGGACTGGACTCTCTCACTATTATGTTAGATCCACTATGGACTGGACTCTCTCACTATTATGTTAGATCCACTATGGACTGGACTTTCACAATATTATGCTAGACCCACTCGACGTCCATTGCATCCGGTCTCCCCTAGAGGGGGGGTCACCCACATCTGTGGTCCTCTCCAAGGTTTCTCATAGTCATTCTCATCGACGTCCCATTGGGTTGTGAGTTTTTCTTTGCCCTTATGTGGGCTCTGAACCGAGGATGTCGTTGTGGCTTGTGCAGCCCTTTGAGACACTTGTGATTTAGTGCTAATAAATAAACATTGATTGATTGATTGATGGATTGATTGAATAGATCCGCTCATCGGCAGTGCTCCTTATAATCTGGTGCGCCCTATGCTCCGGAAAATACGGTAAATGTGTGCTCGACTTAAAAAATGTATTTCCCGCTCCCGCCTCATTTCTCCCACTCCAGATATTTTACCTGCAAAAACACAACTGCACTTTTGTTTAAAAAAAAAAAAAAAAAAAAAAAAAAAAAGGATTCACATTAAATGCAACGTGCCTGTTAGGCAGCGAGCTGTCAATCAAACCTCACCACAAAAACGCTCAAAATTGGTCATTTCCTGCAATGGCTGACGGCGCATCATCACTCTGACATATCGCCGGGAAGCAGGAAGAAGCTGCAGGACCGAAATGTTTCCCTCTTTGCACTTAAGTAAACACCTGAGCAGGTGCTATGTTCCACACACACACACACACACACACACACACACACACACACACACACACACACACACACACACACAACCTTTTAGATTGAAGAAAGACAAACATGTCCCCCCAGCAGAGTAATAGCGATGCAATAAAAAACAAGCCCAAACTCCCCTGGAGCATCATTCCTCCCTTTCTCCCCCCTGCCGCCTTAAGAGGGATGACTTCTCTGTGATTCCTGTCACTCTGTCTCAGTCCGTCTGTCAGGCCGTGTCTGAGAGGGACACTAATATGACGTCTGTCTTCTTGACAGACTGCGGGTTACAACTATCGGTCAATCTGTCAAAAAAGACTTTCTCCGCCCATGACAGTATTAGCGCGGCGTTTGTGCACAAAAAAAAACATCATTGAAGTAATGACCCGCAGGAAATCTCATTGAAAGCTGAGTTTTGTAGTATTATTACAAACCCCGTTTCCATATGAGTTGGGAAATGGTGTTAGATGTAAATATAAACGGAATACAATGATTTGCAAATCCTTTTCAAGCCATATTCAATTGAATATGCTACAAAGACAACATATTTGATGTTCAAACTCATAATTTTTGTTTATTTTTTTGCAAATAATAATTAACTTAGAATTTCATGGCTGCAACACGTGCCAAAGTAGTTGGGAAGGGGCATGTTCACCACTGTGTTACATGGCCTTCCCTTTTAACAACACTCAGTAAACATTTTTGAAGCTTCTCAGGTGGAATTCTTTCCCATTCTTGCTTGATGTACAGCTTAAGTTGTTCAACAGTCCGGGGGTCTCCCTTCTGCTATTTTAGGTGCCACACATTTTCAATGGGAGACAGGTCTGGACTACAGGCAGGCCAGTCTAGTACCCGCACTCTTTTACTATGAAGCCACGTTGATGTAACACGTGGCTTGGCATTGTCTTGCTGAAATAAGCAGGGGCGTCCATGGTAACATACACTACCGTTCAAAAGTTTGGGGTCACCCAAACAATTTAGTGGAATAGCCTTCATTTCTAAGAACAAGAATAGACTGTCGAGTTTCAGAGGAAAGTTCTCTTTTTCTGGCCATTTTGAGCGTTTAATTGAGCCCACAAATGTGATGCTCCAGAAACTCAATCTGCTCAAAGGAAGGTCAGTTTTGTAGCTTCTGTAACGAGCTAAAGTGTTTTCAGATGTGTGAACATGATTGCACAAGGGTTTTCTAATCATCAATTAGCCTTCTGAGCCAATGAGCAAACACATTGTACCATTAGAACACTGGAGTGATAGTTGCTGGAAATGGGCCTCTATACACCTATGTAGATATTGTACCAAAAACCAGACATTTGCAGCTAGAATAGTCATTTACCACATTAGCAATGTATAGAGTGTATTTCTTTAAAGTTAAGACTAGTTTAAAGTTATCTTCATTGAAAAGTACAGTGCTTTTCCTTCAAAAATAAGGACAGTTCAATGTGACCCCAAACTTTTGAACGGTAGTGTATGTTGCTCCAAAAGCTGTATGTACCTTTCAGCATTAATGGCGCCTTCACAGATGTGTAAGTTACCCATGTCTTGGGCACTAATACACCCCCATACCATCACACATGCTGCCTTTTACACTTTGCGCCTATAACAATCCGGATGGTTCTTTTCCTCTTTGGTCCGGAGGACACGACGTCCACAGTTTCCAAAAACAATTTGACATGTGGACTCGTCAGACCACAGAACACTTTTCCACTTTGTATCAGTCCATCTATTAAACCCAGAGGGTAACACCACCCAAACCCAATATAAACTTAAAGTAGGAGACAAAATCATTACTGATTGTACACAAGTCTCAAATGAGTTCAATAAATTCTTTATAGAATCTGTCAAAAACCTTTCCTCGGGTTTCTCTTGTAGGACTAATGATGATCAAACAACAGACATACCTAATGAACAAGACAGCTCATTTCAGCTCAAGGAGGTTAGTCAGACAACTGTCCTAAATGTCATACATGACCTAAACACCACATACTCAAAGGATATTTATAACCTAGACACAGCTTTTCTTCAAAAATATAGCGGCATCCTTATACAGCCTCATACCCATCTTATTAATATTTCCATTCAAACTGGGCAATTCCCAGATGGATGGAAAACTGCACAGGTAATACCACTTTTAAAATCTGGTGATGCTGGAATGACATCTAACTATAGACCTATCAGCCTTCTTCCAGTTTTATCTAAAGTCCTGGAGAAGATTGTTTCGGAACAACTAATGCACCACCTTGAGACAAATCACTATTTGACTCCCCTACAATTGGGATTCAGACGTAGCCATTCTACAGAATCTGCCACTTGTTTTTTAACTGAAAGGATCAAACATTCTCTTGACAAAGGACAGGTGGTTGGTGCAGTATTTCTAGACTTAAAAAAAGCATTTGATACAGTCAATCATGACATTTTAATTTCAAAGCTAACTAAATTCAATTTATCCAAACAGTCATTGTCCTGGTTTGAGTCATATCTAAAGGGCCGTGAACAATGTGTCACCATTAATAATGTGAGATCTTCCTTCCGCAAAATAGAAACAGGGATACCTCAGGGTAGTGTCTTGGGACCTATACTATTCAGTCTATACATCAATGACCTACCAGATGTATGCACAGATATAGATTTACAGATGTATGCGGATGACACAGTGGTATATACATCAGGTAAGACCTGTACTCTAGTTGCTGAGAAGTTAAATGCTCAATTAGACAAAATAGCATCTTGGCTGGAGTCATCCTGTTTAACCCTAAACACTAAAAAGACTAACTCTGTCTGCTTCTCCATAAAAAAGCTACCTCAAACAAACCTGAATATAAAAATTAATGAGGAGGTCATTGAACAAGTACCTGAAGTCAAATATTTGGGCATAATCATAGACTATCAGCTGAATTTTAAAAGTCACATTAAGAAGATGTGTAAAACCCTGAAGGCAAACCTAGGCTGTTTTAAGATTATAAGACACTGCTTAACTCTTAGCTGTGCTTTTAATTTTATGAATGCAATGATTCTGTCACACATATCTTATGGCTTAACCCAGGGGTCGGCAACCCGCGGCTCCGGAGCCGCATGTGGCTCCTTGACCACTCTGATGCGGCTCAGCTACATACATGCCGACCCCCCCGATTTTCCCAGGAGATTTATGGATGTCAGTGTCTCTCATAAATTACTCCCAGGGAAAAAATAATCCTATTTACACTCTAATTACTAAATAAAGGGCGTGCCCTAATTGCACTGCAGTAATTGTCCTCTATAGCATTTACATACAGCGTGCCAGTCCAGCCACATGTTGCATGTTGTTATTACTTGCACACACAGGAGACAGCAAAGCATACTTACTCATCAGCCACACAGCTTACACTGACGGTAGCCGTATCAAACAACTTTAACATTGTTACGTTACAAATATGCGCCACACTGTGAACCCACACCAAAAAAGAATGAAAAACACATTTCTGGAGAACATCCCACCGTAACACAACACAAACACAACACAACCATTACCCAGAATCCCATGCAGCCCTAACTCTTCCGGTCTACGTTATACACCCCCGCTACCACCAAATCCCCCCACACATCAACCCCCCCCCCCCCCCCCCCCCCCCTCTCCGTGCGTTGGTTGAGCGGAAGAGTTAGGGCTGCATGGGATTCTGGGTATTGGTACCATCAGTGTAAGATGTGTGGCTGCTGAGTTAGTACGCCTTGCTGTCACTTACGTGAGCAAGCTGAAATTGCATTCTACGTGTGGTCGAGCAGGTACACTGTTAGGGCAGACTGTAGAGGGCGCCAAATGCAGTGTCATCACGCTCTGACATTCGGGAGTCTCCCGGGAAAAGTGAGAGGGTTGGCAAGTATGACGCTATCAAGCGCCATTAGTTCAAAATTCGCGGGCTGCACTAACATCAAATTTCCACATTAAAGTGCGTGCCGGTGCGTGTGTCGGAGACCCCTGGTTAACATAGCACAAAGCATTTAAGCTTTGTATGCAGTGTTTTTCATTTTAAATTTTTTTTTTGTGGCTCCCATTACTTTCTTTAATTTGTGAAACTTGCCAAAATGGCTCTTTGAGTGGTAAAGGTTGCCGACCCCTGGCTTAACCACACGGTCCCAGGCACACCAGTCATCAATCAAGACCATTGAGTGTCTTTATAACCGCACCTTGAAAGTTCTAGACAAGAAGAGTATACGATATCATCATTGCCAAATTTTAACCAAATACAATATTTTAATTTTTACCAATTTTATTTTGTTACACACAGTCATACTGGTTTTTAAATGCTTGCATAACTCTGCTCCCCAATTGCTGTGCAAGGCAATTACAAGACTGCAAAGTGGTAGCAGATCTACCACCCGAGCAGTGTCAAAAGGCAACTGTTGTGTTCCATTCCGTAGAACATCTTTTGCCCAGACTGCCTTTTCAATAAAAGGACCACAACTATGGAACTCTTTACCGGACACTTTGAAAAGTAGACCTGCACTTGTCACTTTCTAAAAACAAACAAAATGATGGCTAGTTGAGCAACAATCGTGTTCCCATGTTTAGTTTTTACTCATTTTTACTAATTGGTTTTTATCTAGTCTGCACTTTGTCTGTGTTATTATTATTATTATTGGCTTTTATCTAGTTTGCACTTTGTCTGTGTTATTACTATTATCATTATTATCAACTCACTCTATTTTTTATTTTCCTATTTTAATGATGTTGGATCTGTGTTGTTGTTGTTGTTGTTGTTGGGGACAAGTGTTGTAAATTAGCTTTGGCTACAAACACTGTGATGCATGCATCGGATAACTGTTTCAGATGTCTATGTTTTTGTATCTGTCCCTATTTCAAATAAACCTCTATAATAAAAAATAAAAAAAATCTTAGATGAGCTCAGGCCCAGCGAAGCCGACTGCGTTTCTGGGTGTTGTTGATAAACGGTTTTCGCCTTGCATAGGAGAGTTTTAACTTGCACTTACAGATGTAGCGACCAACTGTAGTTACTGACAGTGGGTTTCTGAAGTCTTCCTGAGCCCATGTGGTGATATCCTTTACACACACTTGTTGATGCAGTACAGCCTGAAGGATGGAAGGTCACGGGCTTAGCTGCTTACGTGCAGTGATTTCTCCACATTCTCTGAACCCTTTGATGATATTACGGAGCGTAGATGGTGAAATCCCTAAATTCCTTGCAATACCTGCTTGAGAAAGGTTGTTCTTAAACTGTTCAACAATTTGCTCAGGCATTTGTTGACAAAGTGGTGACCCTCGCCCCATCCTTGTTTGTGAATGACTGAGCATTTCATGGAATCTACTTTTATACCCAATCATGGCACCCACCTGTTCCCAATTTGCCTGTTCACCTGTGAGATGTTCCAAATAAGTGTTTGATGAGCATTCCTCAACTTTATCAGTATTTATTGCCACCTTTCCCAACTTCTTTGTCACGTGTTGCTGCCATCAAATTCTAAAGTTAATGATTATTTGCAACAACAAAAAATGTTTATGAGTTTGAACATGAAATATGTTGTCTTTGTAGCATATTCAACTGAATATGGCTTGAAAAGGATTTGCAAATCATTGTATTCCGTTTATATTTACATCTAACACCATTTCCCAACTCATATGGAAACGGGGTTTGTAATCGGCAGTGGTGGCAGCGTAGTCTGGGGCTGCATGAGTGCTGCCGGCACTCAATGATGGGGAATGTTATTGTCTGAAGATAATTGTTTATTGGTATGTTGATGCACGAGTGCTGCCAGCACTATGGATCTGCAGTCTAATGAGTGGAACGTTATTGCCAAACAAGCTGGCAACATAAGTGAGGAGCAAGATAATGGTTTATTGGCCGTGTTGATGTCATGGTGAAGCATGAGTGCTCAGGAAGCCGTGGTTCAATGAGGAAAACATTGACTAAATAGTTGGCAACAAAACTGAGTCATGGTCTGGGGTGGCGTGAGTGCTGCCGGCACTCAATGATGGGGAACGTTATTGTCTGAAGATAATTGTTTATTGGTATGTTGATGCACGAGTGCTGCCAGCACTATGGATCTGCAGTCTAATGAGTGGAACATTATTGCCAAACAAGCTGGCAACATGAGTGAGGAGCAAGATAATGGTTCAATGGCTGTGTTGATGTCATGGTGTAGCATGAGTGCTGCCACTAAGGAAGCTGTGTTGGCAACACAAATGAGTCATGGTCTGGGGTGACATGAGTGCTGCCAGCACTCAATGATGGGGAACATTATTGTCTGGATAGCTGGCATCACAACTGAGTAGCAAGATAATTGTATGTTGGTCATGGCAGTGTCATGGTCTGGGGCTGCATGAGTGCTGCCAGCACTATAGACCCACGGTCCAATGAGTGGAATATTTATGTCAAAAATAGCTGGCAACACAACTGAAAAGCAAAATAAATTGTTCATTGGAGGTGGTAGTGCCACATAGTATGATGCATGAGTGCTGCCAGCACTATAGCTCTGCGGTCCAATGAGTAGAACATGTATGTCAAAAATAGTTGGCAACACAACTGAGAAGCAAGATAATTTTCTATTGGTCATGGTAGTGTCATGGTCTGGGGCTGCATGAGTGCTGCCAGCACTAAAGAGATGCAGTTCTATTAGAGGAACATTATTGTCTGGTTATTTGGCAACACAACTGAGTAGCAAGATAATTGTATTTTGGTCATGGCAGCGTCATGGTCTGGGGCTGCATGAGTGCTGCCAGCAATATAGACCGGCGGTCCAAAGAGTGGAATATTTATGTCAAAAATAGCTGGCAACACAACTGAGAAGCAAGATAAATTGTTCATTGGAGGTGGTAGTGCCACATAGTATGATGCATGAGTGCTGCCAGCACTATATCTCTGCGGTCCAATGAGTAGAATATGTTTGTCAAAAATAGTTGGCAACACAACTGAGAAGCAAGATCATTTTCTATTGGTCATGTCAGTGTCATGGTCTGGGGCTGCATGAGTGCTACCAGCACTAAAGAGATGTAGTTCTATTAGAGGAACATTATTGTCTGGTTATTTGGCAACACAACTTAGATGCAAGATGATTGTCCATCGGTCATGGCAGTGTCATAGGTCTGGGGTGGCATGAGTGCTGCCGACACTTCATGATGGGGAACATTATTGTCTGGATAGGTGGTAACATAACTGAGTAACAAGATACTTTCCTATTGGTCATGGCAGTGTCATGGTCTGGGGCTGCATGAGTGCTACCAGCACTAAAGAGATGCAGTTCTATTAGAGGAACATTATTGTCTGGTTATCTGGCAACACAACTGAGATGCAAGATGATTGTCCATCGGTCATGGCAGTGTCATGGTTTGGGGCTGCATGAGTGCTGCCGACACTTCATGATGGGGAACATTATTCTCTGGATAGGTGGTAACATAACTGAGTAACAAGATAATTTTCTATTGGTCATGGCAGTGTCATGGTCTGGGGCTGCATGAGTGCTGCCGACACTTCATGATGGGGAACATTATTGTCTGGATAGGTGGTAACATAACTGAGTAACAAGATAATTTCCTATTGGTCATGGCAGTGTCATGGTCTGGGGCTGCATGAGTGCTGCCAGCACTGGAGAAATGCAGTTCAATGAGGGGGAACATTAGTGTCTGGATATCTGGCAACACAACTGAGTTGCAAGATAATTGTCTAATGGTGATGGTAGTGTCATGGTCTGGGGCTGCATGAGTGCTGCCGACACTTCATGATGGGGAACATTATTGTCTGGATAGGTGGTAACATAACTGAGTAACAAGATAATTTTCTATTGGTCATGGCAGTGTCATGGTCTGGGGCTGCATGAGTGCTGCCAGCACTTGAGAAATGCAGTTCAATGATGGGGAACATTAGTGTCTGGATATCTGGCAACACAACTGAGTCGAAGATAATTGTCTAATGGTGATGGTAGTGTCATGGTCTGGGGCTACATGAGTGCTGCCGACACTTCATGATGGGGAACATTATTGTCTGGATAGGTGGTAACATAACTGAGTAACAAGATAATTTTCTATTAGTCATGGCAGTGTCATGGTCTGGGGCTGCATGAGTGCTGCCGACACTTCATGATGGGGAACATTATTCTCTGGATAGGTGGTAACATAACTGAGTAACAAGATAATTTCCTATTGGTCATGGCAGTGTCATGGTCTGGGGCTGCATGAGTGCTGCCGACACTTCATGATGGGGAACATTATTGTCTGGATAGGTGGTAACATAACTGAGTAACAAGATAATTTTCTATTAGTCATGGCAGTGTCATGGTCTGGGGCTGCATGAGTGCTGCCGACACGTCATGATGGGGAACATTATTGTCTGGATAGGTGGTAACATAACTGAGTAACAAGATAATTTCCTATTGGTCATGGCAGTGTCATGGTCTGGGGCTGCATGAGTGCTGCCGACACTTCATGATGGGGAACATTATTGTCTGGATAGGTGGTAACATAACTGAGTAACAAGATAATTTTCTATTGGTCATGGCAGTGTCATGGTCTGGGGCTGCATGAGTGCTGCCGACACTTCATGATGGGGAACATTATTGTCTGGATAGGTGGTAACATAACTGAGTAACAAGATAATTTTCTATTGGTCATGGCAGTTTCATGGTCTGGGGCTGCATGAGTGCTGCCGACACTTCATGATGGGGAACATTATTGTCTGGATAGGTGGTAACATAACTGAGTAACAAGATAATTTCCTATTGGTCATGGCAGTGTCATGGTCTGGGGCTGCATGAGTGCTGCCAGCACTGGAGAAATGCAGTTCAATGAGGGGGAACATTATTGTCTGGATAGCTGGCAACACAACTGAGTTGCAAGATAATTGTCTAATGGTGATGGTAGTGTCATGGTCTGGGGCTACACGAGTGCTGCCGACACTTCATGATGGGGAACATTACTGTCTGGATAGGTGGTAACATAACTGAGTAACAAGATAATTTTCTATTGGTCATGGCAGTGTCATGGTCTGGGGCTGCATGAGTGCTGCCGACACTTCATGATGGGGAACATTATTGTCTGGATAGGTGGTAACATAACTGAGTAACAAGATCATTTTCTATTGGTCATGGCAGTGTCATGGTCTGGGGCTGCATGAGTGCTGCCAGCACTGGAGAAATGCAGTTCAATGAGGGGGAACATTAGTGTCTGGATAGCTGGCAACACAACTGAGTTGCAAGATAATTGTCTAATGGTGATGGTAGTGTCATGGTCTGGGGCTACACGAGTGCTGCCGACACTTCATGATGGGGAACATTATTGTCTGGATAGGTGGTAACATAACTGAGTAACAAGATCATTTTCTATTGGTCATGGCAGTGTCATGGTCTGGGGCTGCATGAGTGCTGCCGACACTTCATGATGGGGAACATTATTCTCTGGATAGGTGGTAATATAACTGAGTAACAAGATCATTTTCTATTGGTCATGGCAGTGTCATGGTCTGGGGCTGCATGAGTGCTGCCGACACTTCATGATGGGGAACATTATTGTCTGGATAGGTGGTAACATAACTGAGTAACAAGATAATTTCCTATCGGTCATGGCAGTGTCATGGTCTGGGGCTGCATGAGTGCTGCCGACACTTCATGATGGGGAACATTATTGTCTGGATAGGTGGTAACATAACTGAGTAACAAGATCATTTTCTATTGGTCATGGCAGTGTCATGGTCTGGGGCTGCATGAGTGCTGCCGACACTTCATGATGGGGAACATTATTGTCTGGATAGGTGGTAACATAACTGAGTAACAAGATCATTTTCTATTGGTCATGGCAGTGTCATGGTCTGGGGCTGCATGAGTGCTGCCGACACTTCATGATGGGGAACATTATTGTCTGGATAGGTGGTAACATAACTGAGTAACAAGATCATTTTCTATTGGTCATGGCAGTGTCATGGTCTGGGGCTGCATGAGTGCTGCCGACACTTCATGATGGGGAACATTATTCTCTGGATAGGTGGTAACATAACTGAGTAACAAGATCATTTTCTATTGGTCATGGCAGTGTCATGGTCTGGGGCTGCATGAGTGCTGCCGACACTTCATGATGGGGAACATTATTCTCTGGATAGGTGGTAACATAACTGAGTAACAAGATCATTTTCTATTGGTCATGGCAGTGTCATGGTCTGGGGCTGCATGAGTGCTGCCGACACTTCATGATGGGGAACATTATTGTCTGGATAGGTGGTAACATAACTGAGTAACAAGATAATTTTCTATTGGTCATGGCAGTGTCATGGTCTGGGGCTGCATGAGTGCTGCCGACACTTCATGATGGGGAACATTATTGTCTGGATAGGTGGTAACATAACTGAGTAACAAGATCATTTTCTATTGGTCATGGCAGTGTCATGGTCTGGGGCTGCATGAGTGCTGCCGACACTTCATGATGGGGAACATTATTCTCTGGATAGGTGGTAACATAACTGAGTAACAAGATAGTTTTCTATTGGTCATGGCAGTGTCATGGTCTGGGGCTACACGAATGCTGCCGGCAGCTCTGGTTCATTGAGGGAAACATCATTGTTTAAACAGCTTGCAACACAAGTGAGTACATATAACAATTGTTCCTTGGCAGTGCCACGGTATGCACAGATTGCATGAGTGCTGCCACCAATGAATAATGATCCTGCCTATCACTTGTGTTACAATGGCAGTGTGTTAAGTCTACAATGCCCATTCAAGCTGTACACTGACTCCTCTCAAGCCCATTGACTTCTGCTAGTATTGTCCCCTGAGAAGTCCGAAGCACAAAGTGCCACATGTCCACTTGTGGATCAATGTCCCTTCCGGCGCCAATTCTCAGCTCATTTGTGCTGGAGTGGCACCCCCAGACCGAGCAGCTGTGTGGGATTAGGACGAGAGCGTGTGGTCCATCATCCAACCGTACTTCCCTCGGAGCACTGCCAGTGTGCTGATGTCATCATCATGTCTTCATCGCGGCTGACAGTGTGGGATTACACAGCCCGGGGGTGTTGTCTTTGGGACTCAAACACAAACATTTATCTTCTCGACGTGCCCGTCTGGACTGAATCACACTTTCATCATCAATGTTGTGTTTGTGTGACTCACAGCCCCTCTCCATCTTTTACATCCATCCACCCTCTCTCTCTCTTTGATTCACATACAGGTGTACAGTCGTGCTCATAAGTTGACATACCCTGGGAGGATTCATGATTTCTTGGCCATTCTTCAGAGAATATGAATGATAACACAAAAACCTTTCTTCCACTCATGCTTAATGGTTGTGTGAAGCTATTTATTGGCAAACAACTGTGTTTACTCTTTTTAAATCAAAATGACAAAAGAAAGTACCCAAATGACCCTGATCAAAAGTTTACATACCCACGGTGACTTTGATCTGATAACATGCAAGGAAGTTGTCACAAACAGGTTTGAATGGCTAATCAAGGTTCCAATCCTCACCTTTGATTGATTGATTGAGACTTTTATTAGTAGGTTGCACAGTGAAGTACATATTCCGTACAATTGACCACTAAATGGTAACACCCGAATACGTTTTTCAACTTGTTTAAGTCGGGGTCCACTTAAATTGATTCATGATACAGATATATACTATCATATATACCAGGGGTCACCAACCTTTTTTAAACCAAGAGCTACTTCTTGGGTAGTGATTAATGCAAAGGGCTACCAGTTTGATACACACTTAAATAAATTGCCACAAATAGCCAATTTGCTCAATTTACCTTTAACTCTATGTTATTATTAATAATTAATGATATTTACACTTAATTGAACGGTTTAAAAGTGGAGAAAACACGAAAAAAAATGACAATTACATTTTGAAACATAGTTTATCTTCAATTTCGACTCTTTAAAATTCAAAATTCAACCAAAAAAAAGAAGAGAAAAACTTAAAAAAAAGAATTTATGGAACATCATTAGTAATTTTTCCTGATTAAGATTAATTTTACAATTTTGATGACATGTTTTAAATAGGTTAAAATCCAATCTATACTTTGTTAGAATATATAACAAATTGGACCAAAGACAAATCATTATTTCTTCTAGATTTTCCAAAACAAAAATTTTAAAAGAAATTCAAAAGACTTTGAAATAAGATTTAAATTTGATTCTACAGATTTTCTAGATTTGGCAGAATAATTTTTTTGAATTTTAATCATAATAATTTTGAAGAAATATTTCACAAATATTCTTCGTCGAAAAAACAGAAGCTAAAATGAAGAATTAAATTAAAATGTGTTTATTATTCTTTACAATAAAAAAAAATTTTTTACCTGAACATTGATTTAAATTGTCAGGAAAGAAGAGGAAGGAATTTAAAAGGTAAAAAGGTATATGTGTTTAAAAATCCTAAAATAATTTTTAAGGTTGTATTTTTTCTCTAAAATTGTCTTTCTGAAAGTTATAAGAAGCAAAGTAAAAAAATTATGAATTTATTTAAACAAGTGAAGACCAAGTCTTTAAAATATTTTCTTGGATTTTCAAATTCTATTTGAGTTTTGTCTCTCTTAGAATTAAAAATGTCGGGCAAAGCGAGACCAGCTTGCTAGTAAATAAATAAAATTAAAAAAATAGAGGCAGCTCACTGGTAAGTGCTGCTATTTGAGCTATTTTTAGAACAGGCCGGCGGGCTACTCATCTGGTCCTTACGGGCTACCTGGTGCCTGCGGGCACCGCGTTGGTGACCCCTGATATATACTATCATCATAATACAGTCATCACACAAGATAATCACATTGAATTATTTACATTATTTACAATCAGGGGTGTGGAGGGGGGGGGGGGGTATGGACATCAAGTAGTGGACATATATATATATAGAGAGAGAGAGAGAGAGAGAGAGAGAGAGAGAGAGAGAGAGAGAGAGAGAGAGAGAGAGAGAGAGAGAGAGAGAGAGAGAGAGATCAGAAGGCATAAGAAAAAGAAAAAGTATCTGCATTTGATTGTTTACATTTGATTATTAGCAATCCGGGGAGGGTGTTAGTTTAGGGTTGTAGCTGCCTGGAGGTGAACTTTTATTGCGGTTTTGAAGGAGGATAGAGATGCCCTTTCTTTTATACCTGTTGGGAGCTCATTCCACATTGATGTGGCATAGAAAGAGAATGAGTTAAGACCTTTGTTAGTTCGGAATCTGGGTTTAACGTGGTTAGTGGAGCTCCCCCTGGTGTTGTGGTTATGGCGGTCATTTACGTTAAGGAAGTAGTTTGACATGTACTTCGGTACCAGGGAGGTGTAGCGGATTTTATAGACTAGGCTCAGTGCAAGTTGTTTAACTCTGTCCTCCACCTTGAGCCAGCCCACTTTAGAGAAGTGGGTAGGAGTGAGGTGGGATCTGGGGTGGAAGTCTAGAAGTAACCTGACTAGCTTGTTCCGAGATGTTTGGAGTTTAGATTTGAGGGTTTTGGAGGTGCTAGCGAGGGTACCAGGAGGTGCATGCGTAATCGAAAAAGGGTTGAACGAGAGTTCCCGCCAGAATCCTCAAGGTGCTTTTGTTGACCAGAGAGGAAATTCTGTAGAGAAATCTCGTTCGTTGGTTAACCTTTTTGATTACCTTGGTTGCCATTTTATCACAAACTGTGACATGTTTGTTTGTAATTAAGGTCAGTGAGTTTCTGGGCTTCTGACAGACCATTGCATCTTTCATCCAGTGCTGCACAGATGTTTCTGGATTCTGAGTCATGGGGAAGGCAAAATAATTGTCAAAGGATCTGCGAGAAAAGGTCATTGAACTGCATAAAACAGGAAAGGGGTATAAAAAGATATCCAAAGAATTGAGAATGCCAATCGGCAGTGTTCAATTAAGAAGTGGAAAATGAGGGATTCGGGTTGACCAGCAAAGCTTTCAGCCACAACTGCCAGTAAAATTGTTCGATATGCAAAGAAAAATCCACAAATAACTTCAGCTGGAATACAGGACTCTCTGAAAAATTGTGGTGTGGCTGTTTCAAGATGCACAATAAGGAGGCACTTGAAGAAAAATGGGCTGCATGGTCGAGGCGCCAGAAGAAAGGCATTTCTGCGCAAATGTCACAAAGTATCCCGCTTACATTACGCCAAACAGCACAGAGACAAGCCTCAAAACTTCTGGAACAAAGTCATTTGGAGTGATGGCTTTCTTCTGGCGACTCGACCATGCAGCCCATTTTTCTTCAAGGGCTATAAACTCAAGAAAGTTGTGAAAGTGCAAAAGTGAGTTAATTGCAGCGATTCCATTTACAAGGGGGAACTAAACAAAAGGACAAAGGCTCATGACATGCAACTAAAGATAGTTCAAGCCTTTTGATGAACCTCAAATTGACAATCCCAGAAAATCTTTTTTTTTTTCAAAAACTGTAAACCACAATCATCCGAGTTATGAGTTATTATGGTAATCTACGTCACAGCAGCTCAGACCAGGAACAAAGCAGAGTGGGCGAGGTTTGTTTTCAGAGCAGCCATGCCCGAAACGCGTGTGTCAGGAACAGATGCGGAAGCACATTTTTACATGATAATATATCATATATTCATATTTTGCTGTTTGTTACATTGTTGCTGTGTTTTGCTTGACTGTATAAGATACACAACTATGGAGGAGCTGGTCTGAGACGTAAAAGAGGAGCGACGTTCATATGTTGTTAATATTCAGTGTTTTATTGTTCGTAGTTAATATTGTTAATCCCACTTTCTTTATTTTCATGTACACAACCGTTCAAAAGTTTGGGGTCACATTGAAATTGTGACGACCGGGTGCGAGTGTTCGTTCTCTCAGAGATGCAGATCGGGCTTCGGACACAGCTTGCAGGTAAAGAATGATTTATTAAAACATAAATCAGACAGGAACAAAGAAACACGTGCTCATAGCACTTAAGGTACAAAACTAAAGGACTAGCGTGGGAGCTAGCAAGCCAAAATAGCCTAGTGTGAAAACTAGCAGCTAAAGCGCAGGAAACAAAAGTCGTCAACTGTTGTATGAAAACAAATTACGAAGCCAGACCGACTGGCTGGGGAGGCAGGCTTTAAATAATAATGTCAATCATGAAAAACAGGTGCGCGTCGGGAACACCCGCGGCAGGTGAAAATAATCAGTAACTATGGTAACCAAACTGAGAAGTGCTTAAACAGGAACTAGAAAGAGATCAAGACTAACAGAAAAACACAAGTGACTAGAAAACGTAAACAGAAATATGATCTGGGCAGCGGATCATAACAGAAATGTCCTTATTTTTGAAGGAAAAGCACTGTACTTTTCAATGAAGATAACTTTAAACTAGTCTTAACTGGAAAGAAATACACTCTATACATTGCTAATGTGGTAAATGACTATTCTAGCTGCAAATGTCTGCTTTTTGGTGCAATATCTACATAGGTGTGTAGAGGCCCATTTCCAGCAACTATCACTCCAGTGTTCTAATGGTACAATGTGTTTGCTCATTGGCTCAGAAGGCTAATTGACGATTAGAAAACCCTTGTGCAATCATGTTCACACATCTGAAAACAGTTTAGCTCATTACAGAAGCTACAAAACTGACCTTCCTTTGAGCAGATTAAGTTTCTGGAGCATCACATTTGTGGGGTCAATTAAACGCTCAAAATGGCCAGAAAAGGAGAACTTTCATCTGAAACTCGACAGTCTATTCTTGTTCTTAGAAATGAAGGCTATTCCACTAAATTGTTTGGGTGACCCCAAACTTTTTAACGGTAGTGTACATTTTGGGTGTCCCATTCAGTGAAAAACTGTAAAATTCCATTCCGTTTTTTTTAGGTGGTCCGTCATAACGTTTTTAGAACTCTATCGGACATTGTGACTCGGGTTGCAAAATTACGGGAATATTCAAATTTGGAAACTTTCCCTGGGAATTAACAGGAATATATGGGAATTAACGGGAATTGATGGGAAATTAACGGGAATAAACATTGAATGCAACATGCTAGATCTTGCAGCATGATTATTAGCTAAAACAACCTGATTTAATGCAAATTCAGTTGAATTTCAACCCTGCACTGTGCATTCCTCCATCACATGTGCACAAGGCAGTTCACGAGTCAAGGGAGGGAGGAGGGAGGAATTGGCGGAGGGTCAATTCTTCCATCACATAATTCCCAGCATGCTACACACTACAGCAGAGCTACTGAGGCCACACTAGTATTTGAGCCCAAGGACTTCATCCAGTCAGGTAAGTTTTGATGATATAACTGGGGTAAATATATTTGATCTATGGTATTTAAGTGTAATAGATGTGTAATTGCTCGTTACTGTATGACTGTAGACTACTCCAGCAGACTTCCACTCAAGCTAGCTAGCTGTTCCTGTACTTGTTAAATGATTTTGGCGGCCGATATCTCTAGCTAGCTAGGTTTATGTACCACCACAGTCTCATAATTAACCGAAAATATTTCTCCGTTAGCCGTGATGCTAATTTTCTCTATGTTAAATCCCATTCATTTATGCTAACAACGTTAGCGATCCGAATTTACCTTTTTTGTGATCTGTAAAGTTCAACTAGCAAATTACTAAATCAAAACCTGTAGTTTCCTCTGCCTTCTGTTCTGCTAGCCATTCAGTTGTCATAG
>NC_084742.1:71052813-71070313 GCF_033978785.1 Entelurus aequoreus
ATATATATATATACACACACATACACATATATATATATATACATACACATATATATATATACATACATATATATATATATATATATATATACATATATATATATATATATATATATATATATATATATATATACACACATACACACACATACATATATATATATATACATACATATATATATATATATACATACATACATACATATATATATATATATATATATATATATATATATATATATATATATATATATATATATATATATATATATATATATATATATATATATATACACACACATGTATACACACTTAGTATATATACATATTTACACACATTATATATACACACATATATATAAACAGTATATATACACACATACACACACAGTATATATACATATACACAGAGCACAAATATACACACAGTATATATATATATATACACACATTATATATATACAGACAATATAGATATATATACAAACAGTATATATATACAGACAATATATATATATATACAGACAATATATATATATATATACAAACAGTATATATATATATATATATATATATATATATATATATATATATATATATATATATATATATATATATATATATATATATATATATATATATATATATATATATATATATATGCACACATTATATATACACACACAGTATATATTTATACAAACCGTATATATATATATATATATATTGATATATATACTATATGTATATATGTGTGTGTGTGTGTATATACGTGTGTATATGTACACACGCTGAGATTGATGGAGTACTTGATGAAAAGAAAGAGGACTACAGCGCCCCACTGGGATGTAATTTCATTTCCCAAAGCATGAAATGGGCAGGATAGAACCTTTTCCAGGGAAACCAGGTGAAGTCAATGGGGTGTTTCGGTCATCTTTCACTTCCATGGTGCTAAGAACAAAAAGCGTCATGAAATCTAATGTGGGGAACTCATTTCAGATGCAAGCTTTGCCTTTTCCCAGCATGCACTTGACAAACCACATCACACTCCCCACTTAGAGCAGGATCGCAGGTGTCAGCGGCCGCAAATAGTCACGTGCATAAATACATATCGCCGACGCCACGCTCGTCAATCTGCCGCGGCCGTCTCGTCGAGGGGGGTAAAAATGCGAGCTTAACAGTTAGATTTGCAGCAATCAGTCACTTGCCGCACTGTGGCGTTGCAGCACTCACTGGCCCGGTTCTCACGGCGAGGCCAGAAAGCAATTCCACACGCATTTCCACAACACGCCGCAAAGTGTTACATCCATCACGCCGGACAAATAAGATGTATTGGCCCGGCTGATACAGTAAGAGTGTGTGGAAGTGTGTGTGTGTGTGTGTGTGTGTGTGTGTTCTTGTATTTCTACCCTTCTAGAGACATCAACAAGGAAAAGTAGCTTCTATATGAGGAGGTGTGAACAAGTGATGACATAAATCCTGGTCCCAATACAGAAAACCATTGCATCTAATAGAGAATGTCTCATTTGCACCCCCTGGTGGTGAAATCTATCAAAATTAGGGTGGTCCCAAAAGGGAGGGATTTTTTCAAATTGACTGTGTGTCGCTTTTAAAAGTGCTCCCCCTCTGGTCAACATATGAAACAACAAGTGTGTGTAAAAATTAGAAGTTCTCCCCCTCTGGTCAACATATGTAATAACAAGTGTGTGTAAGAACTTGAAAAGCGCCCCCTTTGGCCAAAATAAATTTTAAAAAAATATATACAAAAATATGTATATAGAGACATACTGTAATTACTTGAAGTAAATAATGAAGATTAAAAACCAATTACAAACAAAAATGTGTTTTACTAAAAGCTTACCTTTTTTATATTTGCATAGTATGTATATACTATTATGGGGGTGTATTAGTGCCCAAGACATGGGTAACTTACACATCTGTGAAGGCGCCATTAATGCTGAAAGGTACATACAGCTTTTGGAGCAACATATGTTGCCATCCAAGCAACGTTACCATGGACGCCCCTGCTTATTTCAGCAAGACAATGCCAAGCCACGTGTTACAACAGCGTGGCTTCATAGTAAAAGAGTGCGGGTACTAGACTGGCCTGCCTGTAGTCCAGACCTGTCTCCCATTGAAAATGTGTGGCACCTAAAATAGCAGAAGGGAGACCCCCGGACTGTTGAACAACTTAAGCTGTACATCAAGCAAGAATGGGAAAGAATTCCACCTGAGAAGCTTCAAAAATGTGTCTCCTCAGTTCTCAGTGTTGTTAAAAGGAAAGGCCATGTAACACAGTGGTGAACATGCCCTTTCCCAACTACTTTGGCACGTGTTGCAGCCATGAAATTCTAAGTTCATTATTATTTGCAAAAAACAAATAAAGTTTATGAGTTTGAACATGAAATATGTTGTCTTTGTAGTGCATTCAACTGAATATGGCTTGAAAAGGATTTGCAAATCATTGTATTCCGTTTATATTTACATCTAACACCATTTCCCAACTCATATGGAAACGGGGTTTGTACACTACAAAATACCTGAAGTATGTATGATACCTGTTGATATCAGTATCGGGCAAAACTCAAGGCACCAATAGATACGGTATCGGAAGTGAGGAACAATAGCTATAAAACGTGATATTTTAGTCCGTTGACTGAAAAAAACAAAAAACAGATTGATTCTTGCACAGATGCCAAAACGTGGAACGTTATGCAAATGAGCGCAGTGGCGGCAGGTCACTGCAAACGAGACTCTTCAGTAGAACGATGATGATGATGATTGAGAGCACGTTCTCAAGATGAATCAGCCACCAAATGATAATTACAAACACACCAGGGGAGTAAAATGATATCTCCCTTTGAGTACAATAGAGACAAGTCGGCCTTTTTTCCCCGCTGGCAATGAGAATGATTTAAAGACCTGGAAGCATCATTTGTTACCACCGGCTCCACACACAAAGTGGAAGTGAGGACTTCTTCAACACCGACATAATCCCGTATCTGGGCCGGCTTACGCACTGACGAGACGTCTTACCGAGCACCTGCCCGCATGCCAACATGAATATTAATGATAAGCAAATCGAAGATAGACTAATTACAATATTGCACCGACTCAGCAAACTTCCACTCCTAACTGCCAACCTCATCTCAGATATCTTTAGCCTCCCCACTGTGGAGCCGGGGATCGTCCCCTTGCTCTTTTAGCATCCATATTCATGAACACACACACACACACACACACACACACACACACACACACACGTCTTGAAGATAATAGATATTTCCCACCCTTTCGGGTTGTGTGCCGTAGCAAAAGCAGTACAGTAAAACATTCCCTGGTGGAAGTTCCCCCAAATCCAGAACACACTTTGATATATTGTAGTAGACATGTATTTCCGTGACTCGTGCTAGTTTTCAATACCATAAGTTAGGGCTGGGCGATATATCGAATATACTCGATATATCGCAGGTTTGTTTCTGTGAGATATAGGATAGGATAGGATAGGATAGGATAGGATAGGATAGGATAGGATAGGATAGGATAGGATAGGATAGGATAGGATAGGATAGGTCTTTATTGTCATTGCACAAGTACAACGAAACTTTGTTTTCGGCACAAACCCGTTCAAGATTAGACAAACAAACTGTGTACAGGGTTACAGAAAAATGAACGCTGATGGGTCGCCACGAGGCGACCCGTAAAAAATGGGGGAAAAGGTCAAACGCCGGGGAAGGATGAGTAAAAAAATACAAGCTAGATTGGGCTTGACGGAAGCAGACAACACACTCTGGTAAGTGGTGCCCCTCGTCCCTTGTATGTTGTTTTAGGGGTTGACCAGACTGATACAGACTCAAAAGGAATGATTAAAATGAATGTCCTTGAGAGGGCGTTAAAGGCCTACTGAAAGCCACTACTAGCGACCACGCAGTCTGATAGTTTATATATCAATGATGAAATCTTAACATTGCAACACATGCCAATACGGCCGGGTTAGCTTATAGAGTGACATTTTAAATTTCCCGCCAAACTTCCGCTTGAAAACTCCTTTGGATGATGACGTATGCGCGTGACGTAGCCAGTGAAACAGACGTATGGCTCCCCCATTGAAGCCAATACGAAATAGCTCTGTTTTCATGTCATTATTCCACAGTATTCTGCACATCTGTGTTGGTGAATCTGTTGCAATTTGTTCATTGCATTATGGAGAAAGAAGCTGAGCAAGCAAAGAAGAAAGTTGTCGGTGCGAAGCGGAGTATTTTGCGAGGGAAGTCAGCAACACAACACAGCCGGTGTTTCATTGTTTACATTCCCGAAAGATGCAGTCAAGATCGAAGAACTCGGACAACAGAGACTCTTACCAGGAGGACTTTGACTTTGATACACAGACGCCTGTAGAGAACTGGGACAACACAGGATTACTTCGATTTGGATACACAGACGCAGACGTGCTACCGTGAGTACGAGCTGTGCTTCCAAACATTTACTCGCTTGCCCGTACGTGCGTGTCACGTACGTAACTTTGGTTAAATATATAAGCTTTATGAACCTTGGGTTAGGTGAACGGTCCTTTGGGCTGAGTGATTGTGTGTGTTGTGCAGGTGTTTGAATTGTATTGGCGGGTTATATGGACGGGAGCTAGTAGCTAGGAGCTAGCATAATAAACACCTAGGTGTTTTTATGCAGGATTAATTTGTGGCATATTAAATATAAGCCTGGTTGTGTTGTGGCTAATAGAGTATATATATGTCTTGTGTTTATTTACTGTTGTAGTCATTCCCAGCTGAATATCAGGTCACCCCCGCCTCTCACAGCATCTTCTATATCTGAATCGCTTCCACTCCCCACTAGTCCTTCACTTGCACTTTACTCATCCACAAATCTTTCATCGTCGCTCAAATTAATGGGGAAATCGTCGCTTTCTCGGTCCAAAAAGCTCTCACTTCTGGCCGCCATCACTGTAAACAATAGGGAACTTTGCGGAAATGTTCAACGACTACGTCACGCTACTTCCGGTAGGGGCAAGGCTTTTTTTTGTCAGATACCAAAAGTTGCATCTTTATCGTCGTTGTTCTCTACTAAATCCTTTCAGCAAAACTATGGCAATATCGTGAAAGGATCAAGTATGACACATAGAATAGATCTGCTATCCCCGTTTTTAAAAAAAAAATTCATTTCTGTAGGCCTTTAACTACCTCTACACCCTCTGTTGCACCTAAAGTACCACCCCACCTCGGTGGTGTTTCAAAGGCTCTCACATCTGTGCGTGCTAATGACGTCACCACCGAGGTGGGGTGGTACTTTAGGTGCTACACGAAGGGGGATTGACGGAAGCAGATTTTTACATATATCCATATTTAAGTGTTACTTCTTTATTCTCATAGTCTTTTTTGTGCTCTTTTGGTCTGCAAGTACTGTGTGTCGGCCTTGAAATGTTGGTGTGCAGGGAGTAGCCATAACTCAGGGAGTAGCCATAACAACGAGGGTGGGAGCGAGGGACAGAGGGAAGAAGACAGCACTTCCGTGGGTTTGGGGGGAAGATCGATCTGAGCTGCGCTAGTGAACGTCTCTGTACTGGATTGGTCTCACGTTTATTTTCAAAGCTTTGAAAATAAATCACAAAATACCCATTCTGTCTTTTGGTCAAATTGAAGTCAGCTTATGTGTCATAAAAAGAACTTGGGAGTGACCAGAAACTTAAATTCCCCGGAGGAACATCTGGTCGGACGCAACAGGCTCCTAAGGGAGCCCAGTCTGGAGTGGGAAAAAACCTCCATAGCAAAGCACATATACATATTACAACATACATCTCGAGAAAACTAGCAACAGAGGGGAGGGAGTGCGGGGTCATGGTGGTAGGCCGCAGCTCTCAGGTGCTGACCATCCTTTCATCACCCCTATGGGATTTGCGTCGAGGGCGTTGGATTGGGGGGCGCTGGGGTATGTATGTGTGTGGCGTATATTTTTGTGGATGTTTGTGTGTAAGCCTGCAGTGTGTCTCTGTTCCGCGGCCTTGATGTCGTGCGGTCGCTAGTCCAAAGTCAACAACAACAGGTGTGTGTCCATGAGAGACAAGAAGGGTGTTTGTTGTGTCTTCGCTGCACTGTCCTCCGGGAGAGTCTCCAAGCCAGGGAAACAATCCAAGTTAGAATGTTTTGTATACGAGTGAAAATAAAATGTGCTTTTCACTCTAAATTGTCTATGAAAATGACTATATCGTGATATTCCAGTATATGTTCTCAGGCAGTTGCTTTTAGCTGCGGGCATTACACTACAGCAGACCCGGGCATTCTGCGGCCCGCGGGGCACATCCGGCCCTTTGTGCGTCCCTGTCCGGCCCGCGTGAGGCCAATCATAAATTACAAAATACATTTAAAAAAGTATCTATGTCGAGCGTGCAATACAACGGTGCTGCTTTTGTTTTGAAAAGCGTTATTTGTATTACTTCCGTGTGGACGTATGCGCGTGCGGGATTGTGAGTGCATGTGAACAGCTGCAATCACAAATTACAAAATAAAGTTGAAAAACATCTATGTCGTGCGTGCAATACAACTGCTGCTTTTATTTGGAAAAGTGTTATTTATGGGCGTATGTCCGTGTGTAACCTGCGAGTGAAGGTGCACATGCAGCGACAAGTGATGCACGGTTTACACCCGAGACGCTAAAAAGAGAAAAGTTGATGAGGAATGGCGTGTTTTCAACAAGACATGGACTGCCAAGCAACGTTCCCTCTAAGGTGTGCGCCTGCGCAATTGCGCACTGCTCAAGCGTCCTCTGCGCACAGCAAATATATGCCGCGCACCAAATCAAATCCCATCTGAATTCTAAACAAAATAAACACATTTATTCTGTGTAATTTTGCAATGCAACTTTGAGTGACAGTGACAACAAGCGGCCCTAACGGTGTTCGTCAACACCGTTCAATTGAACACCGTTCAATTATTGTAACGTCTATCGAGATTTTTCGAGGCCAGGAATTATATCGATCACTTTATTGAGCAAAACTGTTTATATTCGGCCATAACCACACCAAAAACATGAGTAAAACACTTCTATCTCGAAAAACTAGTCATTTTCTGCCGTACAAACCAGGCCAAAACCAACTTGTCATCTGTCACCAACACGCATAGCACTAAACCACTGGTGCGTTTATGGCCACACAAAAAGTCGGACAACTCAAACACCACACAAAGTTACACTATGACTCCTCAGTCATACGTGTGCTTATTTTACTGTCATTTATTATTAATGTTAATTTATTTATACTAATCATGGAATGCTGTTACTAGAGAAAGTTACAGGAATGCACACTTCATCCTATGCTTACATTTCATTGTGCAACATGAGGATGTTTAAGGGGAACTAAATGTGATCTCTGAAAGGGGTACAAATGATTTCCAAAGCAGTGCTTTTGGTATCAAGTTAAGTTAGGTTAAATGAAAGTATTATTATTATTATTATTACTTATCTTACGGTATATATAAAAAATAATATTGAGCAAAATTTAATTGAAATATTGTCGATGTGGCCCTCCAGCAGTGCTCGGGTTGCTCATGCGGCCCCCGGGTAAAAATTAATTGCCCACCCCTGCACTACAGGCTCTTCTCACTCTTTCTTGTCTCTCCTTCTCAGAGAGACATAAAACAAGCGCACCTTGTTACATACGTCACATACTGTGCAAACCGTGCAACGTCATACGCCCTCGCGGAGCAGAGAGGTAGCGGCATGGGTAACGTTAGCTGTGGTGCGAGTGATCATACGAGAGAGAGAGAAGGTGCGAATCTGGTAACAAATGAAGGAAGAAGAATGAATTCCCAAGATAAACAGCAGGGGGTCCATCGTCTGGCGGTGGTTTGGCTTCAAGCGGGAAGATGTCGAACAGACAACAGTAATATGTAAAGTGTGGGGCAAAAGCGTTGCTACAAAAAGTAGCAGCACTGCTAATTGTTAGCATCATTTGAAAAGTCACCCGCTAGAGAATGAAGAGTTGAAACTCCGCATGTCAACATCTCGGGCCGGTGTCACACCAAAGAAATGCCCAAGCAACCATTTCCAGATCAACACCGTATGAAACTAATAGTCAACAACAGAAGGAGATAACGTCCGCAGGAACCTACCACATAGCGAAGGACATACACTATTTGATGTCCTATCATGCAGCTCATTTTTATTTGACACTTATTGAAATATCTTGTGTGACATCATGCACAAAAGTGCACTTTATTTGTTTTGAACTATTGTAGTGGCGTTCTGTACAAAAAGTGCACTTTAATTTAGTGTTGTTTTGATATGTCATCTTAGTGACATCATGCACAAAAGTGCACTCATAGCTTGTTTTAAAATGTCTCTGACAATCTTGCTATTTTGGAAATGACATGAATGTTTGTGCCACTGCTTAATAACTGTTTCATAAATACACTTTTAGTTGTGGTTTCCCTCTCTGCATGAAAGTTTAAAATGATTAGCAACACTAAATTGGCCCTAGTGTGTGAATGTGAGTGTGAAAGTTGTCTGTCTATCTGTGTTGGTCCTGTGATGAGGTGGCGAATTGTCCAGGGTGTACCCCGCCTTCCGCCCGAATGCAGCTGAGATAGGCTCAAGCGACCCCCCACGACCCCAGAAAGGGACAAGCGGTAGAAAATGGATGGATGGATGGATGGAACTGGTGCTTTACAGAGAGTAAATGGGACAATGAAAAAGGAGGATTACTTCCAAATTCTTCAGGACAAGCATCAGCCCGGAGGTTGGTTCTTGGGCGCAGTTGGGTGTTCCAACAGGACAATGACCCCAAACACACGTCAAAAGTGGTAAAGGAATGGCTAAACCAGGCTAGAATGAAGGTTTTAGAATGGCCTTCCCAAAGTCCTGACTTAAACGTGTGGACAATGCTGAAGAAACAAGTCCATGTGAGAAAACCAACACAGTTAGCTGAACTGCACCAATTTTGTCAAGAGGAGTGGTGAAAAATTGAATCAGAAGCTTGTGGATGGCGACCAAAAGCGCCTTATTGCAGGTAAACTTGCCAAGGGACATGTAAGCAAATATTAACATTGTTGTATGTATACTTTTGACCCAGCAGATTTGCTCACATTTTCAGTAGAGCCATAATAAATTCATAAAAGAACCAAACTTCATGAATGTTTTTTGTGACCAACTAGTATGTGCTCCAATCACTACATCACAAAAAAAATAAGAGTTGTAGAAATGATTGGAAACTCAAGACATCCATGACATGATGTTCTTTACAAGTGTATGTAAACTTTTGACCATGACTGTATATACACATACAGTCGTGCTCATAAGTTTACATACCCTGGGAGAATTTATGATTTCTTGGCCATTCTTCAGAGAATATGAATGATAACACAAAAACCTTTCTTCCACTCATGCTTAATGGTTGTGTGCAGCTATTTATTGGCAAACAACTATGTTTACTCTTTTTAAATCAAAATGACAAAAGAAAGTACCCAAATGACCCTGATCAAAAGTTTACATACCCCAGTGACTTTGATCTGATAACATGCACAAAAGTTGACACAAACATGTTTGAATGGCTAATCAAGGTTCCAATCCTCACCTGTGACATGTTTGTTTGTAATGAATGTGTGTGTATAAAAGGTCAGTGAGTTTCTGGGCTTCTGACAGACCATTGCATCTTTCATCCAGTGCTGCACAGATGTTTCTGGATTCTGAGTCATGGGGAAGGCAAAATAATTGTCAAAGGATCTGCGAGAAAAGATCATTGAACTGCATAAAACAGGAAAGGGGTATAAAAAGATATCCGAGGAATTGAGAATGCCAATCAGCAGCGTTCAAACGCTGATTAAGAAGTGGAAAATGAGGGATTCAGGTAGACCAGCAAAGATTTCAGCCACAACTGCCAGGAAAATTGTTCGAGGTGCAAAGAAAAATCCACAAATAACTTCAGCTGAAATACAGGACTCTCTGAAAAATTGTGGTGTGGCTGTTTCAAGATGCACAATAAGGAGGCACTTGAAGAAAAATGGGCTGCATGGTCGAGTCGCCAGAAGAAAGCCATCACTCCAAATGACTTTGTTCCAGAAGTTTTGAGGCTTGTCTCTGTGCTGTTTGGCGTAATGTAAGCGGGATACTTTGTGACATTTGCGCAGAGGATGATCTGTATTTGGGATCTGCATAAATCCTGAAAAATTGCACACCTTCGCCTTTGTAGTACGTGTAGGATCGGTCTAAGCCTGGGCCCCTGGAGAGGGGGTCCAGACTGAGGCCAAGGGAAAAAACTAGGGATGTCCGATAATTGCTTTTTGCCGATATCTGATATTCAGATATTGTCCAACTCTTTAATGACCGATACCGATATCAACCGATACCGATATATACAGTCGTGGAATTAACACATTATTATGCCTAATTTGGACAACCGGGTATGGTGAAGATAAGGTCCTTTTTTTTAAAATTATAAAATAAGATAAATAAATAAAAAACATTTTCTTGAATAAACAAGAAAGTAAAACAATATAAAAACAGTTACATAGAAACTAGTAATTAATGAAAATGAGTAAAATTAACTGTTAAAGGTTAGTACTATTAGTGGAGCAGCAGCACGCACAATCATGTGTGCTTACGGACTGTATCCCTTGCAGACTGTATTGATATATATTGATATATAATGTAGGAAGCAGAATATTAATAACAGAAAGAAACAACCCTTTTGTGTGAATGAGTGTAAATGGGGGAGGGAGGTTTTTTGGCTTGGTGCACTAATTGTAAGTGTACCTTGTGTTTTTTATGTGGATTTAATAAAAAATTAAATTGAAAAAATAAAAATAAAAATAAATTAAAAAAACGATACCGATAATAAAAAAACTATACCAATAATTTCCAATATTACATTTTAAAGCATTTATCGGCCGATATTATCGGACATCTCTCTATATAAGTAGACATTGATTGATTGATATTATTTTTAGGCTTTCGCGGGCCACATAAAATAACGTGGCGGGCCAGATTTGGCCCTCCGGGCCTTGAGTTTGACACCTGTGGTATAGGACATGAAAAAAAGACCTAACACGGACATCAGCAGGACATGAATTATGCGTGTTGAAAGGTTGTACATGTCGCATGGAGCAGATGGGAGGCTCGCCGAGGGGAGGCAACAAAGCGACATGCTCCGTGCACACACACACACACACACACACACACACACACACACACACACACACACACACACACACACACACACACACACACACACATCACAAAAAAGCCGAGCCGTTGAAATGACAAAAGGAAGTGCGGTTGTTTCCATCAGAATGTGAGAAGGCCTGCAGTGCTTCTGTCCTGGCAGGGATCACCGAGAGTGTTGCATCAACAGGTGGATCGCAGTCGCTCACGTCTGCAGGCAAACATCTCCCGCCTTTTCTTCGCACAACATGCACAATTCCTCTCCGGGTTTCCAATTAGCTTCCTGTTAGCACACACACAAGCCGAGAAGATGGCGGTCCCTAAAGGACACACTGCCTTGTTCCCACTCCTCTCAGCCTCTTTCCACCCTGTCAGGGGACATTTATTCAGCCTGGCCGGGCATTTCCAACCACAGCCCTGCAGGAGCCCCCTGCAGCCACGGACGGGACGACACACACACACACACACACACACACACCTTCTTGCTGAAGCAACACGTCATGCAGGACCTCTCTGCTCCGCTCCATCACGGCCGGCTAGCTTCACACTCATTAGCATGCAAACGCCGTCGCAGCTGGCGGAAGAAATACAAACATTTTGCTACACATTTTTACTCGGATTCCAGCACACCAAAGGATTTACTTCAAGGATGAACTTTCATTTTCAAGGATTTAAGTCATGGCGGCACGGCGGCAACATAATACGGCACAAAATGATACAAAACCCAAAGCCAGTGAAGTTGTCACGTTGTGTAAATGGTAAATAAAAACAGAATACAATGATTTGCTAATCAGCTTATATTCAATTGAATAGACTGCGAAGACGAGATATTTAACGTTTTATAATTCCAATAGGGTCCTTGCATGGCCGGGCCAAAATAAAATGAAATAAAAATAAAATAAAATGTAATAAAAAAAGATTAAATTAAATGAAAATAAATGAAATTAAAATAATTAAATTAAAATAAGATAATTTCAGTAGGACCCTTGCGGGGCTTGCTCTACTGCGCGGGCCAAAATAAAATAAAATGAGATGAAAAATGGGCTGCATGGTCGAGTGGCCAAAAAGTTCAATTTTGGTCTCATCACTCCAAATTACTTTGTTCCGGAAGTTTTGAGGCTTGTCTCTGTGCTGTTTGGCGTAATGTAAGCGGGATACTTTGTGACATTTGCGCAGCAATGGCTTTCTTCTGGCGACTCGACCACGCAGCCCATTTTTCTTCAAGTGCCTCCTTATTGTGCATCTTGAAACAGCCACACCACAATTTTTCAGAGAGTCCTGTATTTCAGCTCAAGTTATTTGTGGATTTTTCTTTGCATCTCGAACAATTTTCCTGGCGGCTTGCTGGTCTACCTGAATCCCTCAATTAATCGGCATTTGAACACTGTTGATTGGTATTCTCAATTCCTTGGATATCTTTTTATACCCCTTTCCTGTTTTATGCAGTTCAATGACCTTTTCTCGCAGATCCTTTGACAATTATTTTGCCTTCCCCATGACTCAGAATCCAGAAACATCTGTGCAGCACCGGATGAAAGATGCAATGGTCTGTCAGAAGCCCAGAAACTCACTGACCTTTTATACACACACACTAATTACAAACAAACATGTCACAGGTGAGGATTGGAACCTTGATTAGCCATTCAAACCTGTTTGTGTCAACTTTTGTGCATGTTATCAGATCAAAGTCACTGGGGTATGTAAACTTTTCATCAGGGTCATTTGGGTACTTTCTTTTGTCATTTTGATTTAAAAAGAGTAAACACAGTTGTTTGCCAATAAATAGCTGCACACAACCATTAAGCATGAGTGGAAGAAAGGTTTTTGTGTTATCATTCATATTCTCTGAAGAATGGCCAAGAAATCATGAATTCTCCCAGGGTATGTCAACTTATGAGCACAACTGTACATATACATACATGTATGTATATACCAGGGGTCGGCAACCCGCGGCTCTAGAGCCGCATGCGGCTCTTTAGCGCCGCCCTAGTGGCTCTCTGGAGCTTTTTCAAAAATGGAAAAAGATGAGGGGAAAAAAATATATATTTTTTTTTAATATGGTTTCTGTATGAGGACAAACATGACACAAACCTCCCTAATTGTTATAAAGCACACTGTTTATATTAAACATGCTTCACTGATTCTAACATTTGGCGAGCGCCGTTTTGTCCTACTAATTTTGGCGGTCCTTGAACTCACCGCAGTTTGTTTACATGTATAACTTTCTCCGACTTTCTAGGACGTGTTTTATGCCACTTCTTTTTCTGTCTCATTTTGTCCGCCAAACTTTTAAGGTTGTGCATGAATGCACCAAGGTGAGTTTTGTTGATGTTATTGACTTGTGTGGAGTGCTAATCAGACATATTTGGTCACTGCAAGCTAATCGATGCTAACATGCTATTTAGGCTAGCTATATGTACATATTGCATCATTATGCCTCATTTGTAGGTATATTTGAGCTCATTTAGTTTCCTTTAAGTCCTCTTAATTCAATTTATATCTCATGACACACTATCTGTATGTAATATGGCTTTTAATTTTTTGCGGCTCCAGACATATTTGTTTTTGTATTTTTGGTCGAATATGGCTCTTCAAGATTTTGGGTTGCAGACCCCTGGTATATACATATATATATACACATATACATATATATACATATTATACATATACACATTATACGTATACATATTATACATATACGCACACACACATACAAACATACATACAAACACACATATATATATGTATATATGTATTTAATAATGAAATCCAGAGGCAAATTCATCCATTATTCACTGTTACATTCTGATGGCAGCCATAACTGCCATGTGGCCCTCAATGAAAACCAGTTTGACATCCCTGAGTAAATATATTCAATATAGTTGAATCTGCAAACTACTCATTGACTCATTCATAGTTTGATCTTTGGAAATGTTTATGAAAATAACATGACAAGAAATAGTTTGTGCGCCATTCGGTGAAAAATGTGTTTTGTTTGTTTGACCTGGCTACGATGCTCAAACGTATTCCGCCAACAATATATTTCCAAGGAGTGCAGCGTGGGAGGATTTAATTGAGGATGCAGCAGATGACCACTGAGGAGGAGGAAGATGTCTGAGTCCAAACTTCCGGGCACAGGTTGATCAATAAACGTGTTGTCTCAGCTAATTGCGGCCGACAATCATAATTAGGGGGCGCCAACAGGAGTGTGGCGTCCTCCCTTTGACAAGAAGACGTTTTATTGGCAGGTGAGCGCCATTACTCCCCATTGAGTTTTTGTGCTTGGATATAAACGCCGACTACTAACGAGGAGGCTTCTAGAAACATTGAGGAAAAATGACTTTTTTTAAAGAAATGTGAGTTGAGGCTTTAGGGATGGAAGATGTCGACGGAGGCAAAGATGGATCCGGGCGACGAGGAGCAACAAGGGCGAGAAGATAAACACCAATGTCTGCACGGAGACGCCGGCGGCGAGCACGCAGCGTGATGATGGAGTAGGAAATAACATCTCCTGCCCCCTCCGTGCTCAAGTGTGACTATTGTTTTCCTTCTTCCCACTTCCTGTGGCGGCACCCCGTTTAATGCCTCGTCCACAACAAGTCATTAGGAAGACGGAGGGGAGCTTTCTTGAAGGTTTTATCACAACTTTTTGGAGACTGCGGGGATGTAAAGTACATTAAAGTATAAATATATATTTATGGTGTCATCGCTTCATAAAGCTGTTGCTAACATTTCAAACCTTTATTGTGGACGCCAGGACAGGTAGCTTGTGGCTAATATTAGCACTCAATAGTAATACACTTCAATAGCGCCCTCTGCAGTGGGCATGTCACTTCTTTTTGTCAGACTTGCATGTTGGGGGGAGAAAATAAGCCCTGGTACGCAAAACACAAACATCCACTGCAGAGGATGTTTGAGATAAAAAATGTTTTTCTTTTTTCCACCAAAAAATATGTATATTTTTTAACCCAAACATTTTTTTGTAGAAAATATGACTTTTCAACTTAAAAACTTCTTTGGAACCAAAAACATTTATTTGCAACCTCAACTTTTTTTGTTTGAAGAAATATATATATATATATAAATTCTTTTTTTCTTTTTTTTTCTTTGTGTGCTACAAAAATAAAGTAGATTTACAACCAAAAATTATACATTTGTAATTGAAATAATGATTTGCAATCCCCCGGAAACATTTTTCAGCAACAAAAATGGATTAAAAAATACATACATTTTGTTGTTTGTTTTTTAAATAGATTAAATTTAAAAAAATAAAAAAATAAAAAAAATAAAAAAATATTATATATATATATTTTTTTTTTTTTTTGATTTTTTTATATATACCGGTATATATATATATGTATCGAGAGTAACAAGATTATATATATATATATATATATATATATATATATATATATATATATATATATATATATATATATATATATATATTATACATTTTTAAATTTCAATACATTTTCAACTTTTTTTTTAATACATGTTTTAAAAAAGAAAATGTATTAAAAAAAAAGTTGAAAATGTATTGAAATTTATAATATATATATACATGTATATATTATACATATTTTTTATTTTTTTTATTTAAAAATAAATAAATAAATAAAAATAGTGTGTGTATATATATATATATATATATATATATATATATATATATATATATATATATATATATATATATATATATATATATATATGTATGTATATATATATGTATATATATATATATATATAATCTTTTATTTTCTTTGTTTGCTACAAAAACAAAATAGATTTGCAACCAAAAATTATAGATTTGTGACTGAAATAATGATTTGCAATCCCCAAAAATATTTCTAAGCAACAAAAATGGATAAAAATATATATATTTTTTGTTTGTTTTTTAAATATATTAGAAAATAAAAATGATTTAAAAAAATACATATATATACATATACAACATATATATACATATACATCATATATATATATATATATATATATATATATATATATATATATATATATATATATATATATATATATATATACATATATATATATATATATATATATATATATATATATATATATATATATATATATATATATATATATATATATATATATATATATATATATATATATATATATATATATACATATACACATATATATATACACACACACGCACACATATATATATATATAATTTATATATTTTATTTTTATATGTTTTTACTTAATTTTTTATTTTTTTTAAATTATATATTTTTTAAATTAAAAAAATATAAAATATATACATACACATATACTGTATGTATGTATATATATATATATATGAACTTAATTTTTTTTAAATACATTTTTGTTGCTTAGAATTATCTTTGGGGGGATTGTAAATCATTATGTTACGGTCATTTCAAATCTATAATGTTTAGTTGCAAATCTATTTTATTTTCGTCGCACACCAACGTAAGGCCGCCGTCTCTCAAGAGGTTGCCCTTGCTAACAACATACCATGCGGCGAAAGGCAGCTATGTCGTCCCGCCTACTTTCTCATGCATCCCGCATCATTGTCAAAGTGAGGCCATTACATTACAAGCTGCCGTTGCACTGCAAACAGGCCCATAATTACCCATTTGGCCTCCTCAGTGCCTAGAACACACACACACACACACACACACACACACACACACACACACACACACACACACACACACACACACACACACACACACACACACACACACACACACACACACACACAGTAAACATTCATTTTTCATGTACAGCTTCATTTCAAATGTCTGTGTTGTATTTATTACACCTTTTCTCTTATCTTCCACCCTTCATCTTTCATTACCGTCCTCCCTCGGATCCCAGAGGAGCCCCCATTTTCCTTTAAAACATCTTCCCAATCCTCTTGACCTCCACTGTCCTCCCCCACACCCTCCATATCTCTTCAACAGCACTTCTCTTCCCATCTTCTCCCTGCCTACCAGCATCTCCACTCTTCCATCACTCATCAGGCAGGGGAGCGTAGCGCGGGTCTCCACGGGGAAGGAGTGAGGAGCGGGGGGGGAAAAAAAAACATGTTTTCTGTCATATCGCCATGTCAGTGAAATTTAGGAGGCGTGCGCTTCAAGGGTACTTTCATCATCAAATTCCATTTCCTTTGCAGACAAGCATTTATCTTTAAGGCGGCCTCCGCAGGCACACTAAATAAAATTGTCCTAAAGAGGCGGGGGCAGTGCAATGTGATACTGCAACTACAGAGACAATGCAGCACAGCACAGGACTGCAATCTAGTTGTGGTGGTGGGTTGGAGGGGGGGGCAATC